>NC_064864.1:57453816-57753816 GCF_024139225.1 Suncus etruscus | reverse complement strand
GGGCTCTTTGGTACCATTCTAGGCAAAGTTGCATCAGCCCTTCCCAGCATGGGTGCCAAGGTTGAATGATTGCTTTCTTCAAGAATCAGGCCTGCTACCTCTTAATCTAGATTTTATAATGAAGTAAAATAAGGGTCAAAACTAAGTGAACAAGCCAGAGCCTCCTCGGGAAGTAGAGGGAACATGAGAAATCTGGCTTGAGATATAAGCTTTCTTTTTATTTCTCTATAACCTTTAGACTTCTTTGCACCACTGCAATTCACCTTTATAAAGGTTATCCTGGTTTTCACAAATAAGGGAGGATGGAGAGGTATGGTTTATTCCACATGGCAAGAAAGCACAATAAAATCTAATGAGGCAAGTTATACCACCCTAAAATATCCAATTCTGGCATATACATTATTTAAAGCTGATCATTTCTGAGAGTTTACAAGAAATTTGAGAATAAATTTGAGAGATACAAGAAATGCTTTCAAAGCCCAAAGACAGCTTAAGATTTTGTAATACACATTTACATTTATAAGGGAAACTTCTGTTTTATAAGGTTTATCCTCTGTGCCTCATGGATGAATAAGTTCTAGAAATAACAATAGAGAAGACATGTACTCAAAAGTGCACACGGCTACTGTGCCTGACCTATGAATCTCCTGCAATGGTTCTCTGTATTCCTAACATCTTTTGCTTGGGTAATCTAGAAGATTAGACTGTATTTGTCCTCTCCTTACCTGGATTATGCAAAAAGAGACGTTTAGAGTGACATCCTTTTAGCTTCAGGCTTGTTATAATGCAAGACTTGACAAGGAGATAAAGATGTCACATTTTAAAAAAATGGAGAATGATATTAATATCCAGAGACAATAGAAATAAGGTCCAGGAAGACCAGCCCATGGTAGGAAATTTACCACAAATAGTGAGGAGTATAGGTCGGGCAGATAAGGAACTTTCATGACAACATTATTTGGAAATGATCATTCTGGACAAGACTGGGTGCTGAAATAGAGTGATATACATGATGCCTTTTCAGCAATAATATTGCAAACCACAGTGTCTAAAAGGAAAACAAAGGGAGGGGACAGAGAGAAAGGAGAAAGAGATAAAGAAAGATGGAGAGAGAGAGAGACAGAGAGAGAGAGAGAGAGAGAGAGAGAGAGAGAGAGAGAAGAAAAATGTCTGACACAGAGGCAAGTAGGGACTGGGGACATCTGTGGCAGGAAATGTGCACTGGTGAATAGATGGGTAAAAAACAGTTGTATTATTGAACATAATACACTTGATCTTAGCCAAAAGGCCAAGAAGCGGGTGTTGAATATTGTATGACTGGAACCAACTATGCACAACTTTGTAACAATATATCTCATGATGATTTAATTAAAGAATTTTTTAAAAGATAATGATAACAACAAGGAATTGATTTCCTTTCCACATTGCCTTATCTGATGTGTTAACGTTGTTCTCCAGTCAATTGTCCACTATAACAGTAATACTATAGTAAAAGTTCCAATTAAAATACAATGTGAAAAAGAAGAGAGTGTGGTTCTTTAACAGTTCAAATAAAATTCTGGGATTAAGTTTCATTGTTCCAAGTGCTCAAAATAAGAAGGAAAGAAGGAAATCCATCTCTGTGGTAACTGTTTACCTGCTAGAAGAGTGAGAACTACATGTAACAAGAAAATAGATGATTCTGTAAAAACTATTAGAGCCCTAAGTTTGGGTTATTTGGTCCAGAATAACTTAGAATTTTATTGTGCATAGTCTCTGGAAAGTTAATATACCTTTTTAGACATAAATTTTGCTCTCTTTTGAAATAAAAAACTGAATTATATCTAAGACATGTTCTAGTTCTAATATGCCACTTTTTGAAACTTATGAAATGTATTGTCATTTACAAGTTAAAATGAGCAACTAAGGAGATAGCACAGAGCAGAATGTGTGAAGCCCTGAGTTTCATCACCAGCACTGAAAGGAATGGCTCCCTGAGCACTCACGGTCTAAGGCCCTGAGTATTACATGTGGATCCCATAAAAAAAAGTAAAAAAATGTTGTATTTTTCACAAAATAAACAAGAAGGGGTTCAGTAGAAGTTGAAAATTTCACCAATGGGATAAATTAGTCAATTATACTTAGAAACTGTTCACAGAAGTGTGATCCTGAACAAAATAATATATTATACTAAAAGAACTAAAACCTAGTGTGTTTTGGTGACCGTGATCATATTATTTCAACACAACATTTTCTTCAGTTTTCTTGAAAATCATTATTCAGCCAGAATTATGCCTGGCCAAAGAATGGACCATTAAGACAATGATAGTGTAAAATAATCACTCTGGGCAAGAACTGGGTACTGGAGAAGATAAAGTGTTATGTATGGCACCTGTTATGTTATGTATGAATTACTTACATTATGTATGATTTGCAACAGTATTGCAAATCACAGTGCATAAAAGAAAAAAAAGAAAGTTGTCTGTTATAGAAGCAAACTGAGATATGGATGCAGGAGGAAAAATGGGAGCACTGATGGTGGGATGCCTACAATGGAGAATAGATAGGAGCTTGTGCATTGTACAACTGCGAAAATCAATCATGAATAACATCTTAACAATTTTATGTATTTTATTATTTATGAATTTTATATATATTATGATGATTCAAAAAGAAAAAAAGATTAGACTTGGGTTGTATTACTTCAGTGTTTTTTTGTTTACTTCTATGTTTTAACTTATTTATTTATTTATTGTTTTAACTTATACCTCACAATTGTCAGCTTTTGACATCCTTTTAACTTTTGATCAAGGTTAATAGCATATTTTAATTAAATTTTTTAGGGTTAGCATTTGAAGAACTATTTTTCTCAAGTAATAATATGGTCAGTTCTTGACTTCAATTTTAAGAGGTGAGACAATCAACTAGAAAGTTCCTAAAATTAAAATTTTAAAATAAAAATGAAGTTTTCTGTCTTCAAATCTATGTAATCATGCATAGTAAGCCTGAGGATCTAAGCCAATATGACCTAAAATTTGTTATATTAACATGCTTTCAAATGAGTTCTGATTCAGAAGGAACAAAGATTCAAGTATGAGAATTTTAAGATTGCTGCCTCTAGGTGTGTGCCTCTAATCCTTTAAATCTAAAGGATTTTAAAATGGGGAAAATATGCTTAACTTCTTTTTCTCTAAGTGTTTTTCATGTGTTTAAACAACCTCTATAAGTTAGTTCTATTGTCCCAAAGTTGCTTTCAGACCAGATTTGTAGCCCTTGTTTCATAGCTGCTTAACCAAAGGCTGATTAGCCTTTTTGTTCTCTTTATTTAGCATGAGGAAGGATGTTTTTTGGTAAATGTATGTAAATATCCATGAATTTGTATATATTTTGTAATAGAAGATATGCTTTCCTGATTCCTCTTAGTAGCTCTATCTCTGATGGACACAGGTAGATCTAATAAGCACTAATTGGTTAAGACAAGGAAAAAAGAACATAACATAGTACACTCTTATAGTTATGAACTTTATTCCGAGGAAAAAAGTATATATAAGAACAGATACCCAGGGGATTGTGCCTATGCAAATACACCTATGGACATAGATGTGTCTTCTCTTTCTTTCTTTTTATTTTTTTTTATTTAAACACCTTGATTACATACATGATTGTGTTTGGGTTTCAGTCATGTAAAGAACACCACCCATCACCAGTGCAACATTCCCATCACCAATGTCCCAAGTCTCCCTCCTCCCCACCCGACCCCCGCCTGTACTCTAAACAGGCTATCCGTTTCCCTCATACATTCTCATTATTAGGACAGTTCAAAATGTAGTTATTTCTCTAACTAAACTCATCACTCTTTGTGGTGAGCTTCCTGAGATGAGCTGGAACTTCCAGCTCTTTTCTCTTTTGTGTCTGGTATTATTATTGCAAGAATGTCTTTCATTTTTCTTAAAACCCATAGATGAGTGAGACCATTCTGCGTTTCTCTCTCTCTCTCTCTCTCTCTCTCTCTCTCTCTCTCTCTCTCTCTGACTTATTTCACTCAGCATAATAGATTCCGTGTACATCCATGTATAGGAAAATTTCATGACTTCATCTCTCCTGACAGCTGCATAATATTCCATTGTGTATATGTACCACATTTTCTTCTCTTTCTGTTTCCAATATCAGAACAAAGAGTCTCTTTGAGAAAGACTGAATGAAGTTATATCTGCAGATGATAAAGAATATTGCTAGCTGCACGGGGTTGTCTTGGGTCTTGAAATAGCCTTCAGTGTTTGGAAAAAGTTTATGAAGATAATAATGTTCTCACATCTGGTTTAAAAGAGATCATACCAACTAAAACAACATGCCGATTATAATAAAATTATTTAAGATACAAAATAATGTTTCTTAAACCTATAATTGCATGATGCTAGTTCTTCAATCTATCAAAGAACAACTTTTATCTGAAGTTGAATCTAATTCAATGCTGTATATTCAAAGAAATTAATCAAAATAGTAGATAAAACATGTTTCTCTTTGGTGGAACACTACACATGGGTGTTGTAATCATGGTCCTTTGTGTGTCTGAGTTTTCAGGATTTACATTTAATGATGAATTCTCCTGGAGCAAATAACTCTCTTCTTCACACATCCCCTAAAAAACGCTTAGTTTTTACTCAGTATGACAGCAATATTGAATTTTTTGAATTGCATGACAATAATGATTATGGTGGTGGTGGTAGTGGTGGTGGTGGTGGCTATGGAAGGGAAAATTTGATATGCCATGTCTGTGTCCTTTTGATAAGCACTTTTCATTGCCGTGGCCTCTTTGCATCCCCTGCAGTGGTGTTCTCTGCTGAGCATTTATAACCAGAGAACACACAAGTCCCCATGCTTGATCTTGTTCAGATTAATGGCTTTTTCTTGTCAGTTGACTGATTGCCAGACTCAAAAATAGTCCACACTGATTTCTAAATACAATGGCTTTCTGAGCTCTTTCATCTTTCTTTTTCTTTTCTTGAGCCTTTAGTGGAGATTCAGCAGGAAATAAGACCAACAAAAGATAGACACCCTGTAAAATTCTTTAAAACTCATAAAGGTAGTTTTTAGATCTTAACTGTATAAAACATGACATGCATTATTAATTTAAATACTGACTTGAGATTTAAAAATAAGTCACAATAACTTTTTATGTTTAGTCTATTTTGTCTCAAGGATTGGTTTAAAGATTGAGAAATATTTTTCCTGGAAAATATATTTGTCTTTTCTAGGTATTGTGAACCAATAATTTAATAGTGAGGTATAAAGATTTTTGGTTGAAGTCTTTGTAATTGGTATTGATAACAAGTCCCCTGATGTGACCTAAATAAAAAGACACATTTACTGGAAATTCCTTCAGTTGAAAATGCTATCAGGAATGGTGTGATCCAGGAGCCCAAATTATATCAGGATTTAGTTCTTCCATATTTTTTCTTTATTTTTTGTTACCTTCATTGTTGGACATATGGTGACCCTGGAGGCATAGGCTTGCACATCTTTACTGAGAACAAATGTAGCTGTTATCTTTCTAACCCCTTGAGCTCAGTCTGATTAGACTAACATAGGTAGCATCATCAATCTCAACCAGTAACTGAGCTGAAGCAGATGGAATGTATTCTCCAGGCTTGGATCTATCCTTGAAAATGAATGAGGGTATGAGATTAGCTGGTCAAAATCACATAAATCACAAAAGCAGAAAATTCTGAGGTATTCCTGAATTTTAGAAGTTTTCCTCAAAAGAATCCAGATTGTCGTTTTTAAAACTTAGAAAAATGGACACTTGGCAGCTAAAAAATGTTTGTTACTTGAATCAAAGACCACTGAAGGACCTTTCCTGTAGGGCATCCATCTTCATGCATGCCTTTGTTAACTAGACATAAGTCACCCTGTCTCTGGGGCACCTTAACTAACCTGAATCTTATCCCAGTAAAGCTCTTTTCACTTGCGCTGTATCAGGTAACTCACTATGTCTAGAACAAGTCTTCATGTTTATTTCTTCAAATTCTTGCTCTTCCTTCTATCGTGTATACCCTGGCTGTTATTATCCTTATTTTTCAAGGCCCAGACCAATTATCAACCTCATTTCTTCATATTTCAAGCATACCTCATACTTCCTTTCTTAATTTTACTGTTGGTTTATTGCACTACTTGTCAAATTTTATTATAGTAAATATATATAATAAATTTTATTATAGTAAATATATATAATCAATTTTATTATATTATATATAAATTTATTTATAAATTTTATTATATATATAATATATTTATGTCTTGGATTTCTCATTTAGTCTTCAAGCTCTGAGTCTGAGATTTTCTCTGTTTATAATTAACTGGTAAAATCCTATCAAAATAAAAATAGCACTTAAGAGGTTTTCTTATGGATGTAAATACTTTTAATATTATCTAAGTAAGACTATTTGGAGGGGTAAATGAGGCAAGGGCTTTACTCACATTATTATTTTTTTGCTCGTAAAGTTATATAAGTATAACTTATTATGATTCTATTCTACAGATAAAGAAATTAAGACTCACAGAACTTGTCCAAGTTACCCAGCTAATAAGAGGTGGAGCTAGAGTTAGGATTCAGATCTCTATTCCAAGGCTGAGCTGTTAACCACTGTGCTATTTATTTCTTTGAAATTGTTTTGCAAATGAGTGGCAGCTTAGATACAAAGAAACACTACTTCTCTGCTCTTACCCAGTCTGTCCTGTATCTACTGGCAATAAACTCTGCTTTCTGGATATGAAATTCTCTATAATAGATTACATGTTGAGCTGGCTAACTATGCTGTTTTTTTTAATTTTTATTTTAATCATATTGGCTTACATATCTTTCACAAAGTATTTTAGGTACATATTAACATTGAATCAGGGGAATACCCATCACCATATTTGTCCTCCCCCCATCCCCGTTCCCTTCCTGCAACCATATTCCCCCCCGTCACCCCCCGGACTGCTAGAGTAGGTGATCCCTTCTTTGTCTAGCTTACTATTAGTGATCATATATCTGTTTGGTCCTGGTACACTCCCTTGTTTCCCCCTCTATTTGAGAGGTGGAGCTCGATAATTCGAGTTATGTGGTTTTGTTTGAAGGAAAGAAAAGCAATAGAATGGAGTAAAAATAAGAAAAGATTAAAATAAAATAAAATAAAATAAAATAAATCAAATAAGCTGAACATGGCTGAATACTTCTAGAGGCTTTCAACTTCAGTTTGAGCATGGACATAAAAAAGGTAGTTGAAACACCACATCGATACAGAAAGAAATATCAAATTAAATTTCCAGTGAGCACTACAGCAATAAAGACAAGCACCACTCAATAGTCTCGGTGCTGAAATCAAACCATGCCAGAGTACAAAAAGAGAGAGAAAAATAAAATAAAATAAATTAAAATATAAAATAAAATAAAATAAAACTGGAGACATCAACTTCAATATCTACACCAAAATAAAGACGTCAATAAAAATTGATCAATCAATAAATTTATATGTGGAAAAATGATTATTTTGTGCCTTTTTTTCTCTCTGCATAGGCACAGTAACTATTAGGGATATTATAGAGGGAATTCCTTTGGCTTAGGAGATACAGGGTTTCTCCATGCCTGAAGTATACTGTCATGGGATTAACTATAAACTCCTTGCATGATCACTTACTCTTCTCTCCGTGCTTTTTTGGTGTATAGAAGCCTTCTGCTTTGTCCTGGATGGTAAAATCAGACCTCTGTATCTAGAGATCTTGGTGTCTGTACAGCTCAAGGAATGGAGCTTATGATGAAGTCTTTCTTTGTGGTTCTAGCAGTTCTGCTTCTTTGGTGTCGTTTTAATCCATCTTCTGTAGTTGGTGGTCTTGATCATTACATTGCTCCTATGATGGAGCCTGGGATAGTCTTTCGTTATGCTTCTGGAAGACCCATTCAGTTGCGATTGTCTTAGTCAGACCTCTGGAATTGGAGATCTTGTTTGTTGAACAGATTATAGACCATAAGCTAGGCTAGTGCTTTTAGTTGTTGTTGTTGTTGTTGTTGTTGTTGTTGTTGGTCCCGGGATGCATACTGTCCAGTCCTGGTTGTAACAACCAGTCATCTGTATATAGTGATCTTGGCTTTTGCACAGATCAAAGAGTGACATGTCTTCTGTTTTTGTCTTATCGTTGGCTGGTGAGGAAGGACAACTTGCTCTTGGATCAAGTTGTTCTCATTTCTTTGTTGTCAGGTTATCAATTTAGAACTGGCTCATGTTGGTGTCAGAGCAGCATTATGGATGCTCTGGAGGGGATTTGGTTCCTGGAGCTGTTGTGGAGAACTCTGTCGTTTCTATGTCTGGGATCCAGGAATCAGGGCTGGACTGTCAGTGCTTAATTCCCTGGGTTCTAAGTTGGTTCCATATGATGTACGTTCAGGGTGGGAGATGTCCCTGTGTTGTAAAAAAGTATAAGTTCTTATTCCTAATAGATAAGAACTTGTTTTTATACATAAAAATTCTCCCCTTTTTAATATGCCTTTGCAGGAAGAAGTGGTGTTACATTATATTGATGGTGGATTTGGGGTGAAGAGAGAAAAAAAACAGATACAGGACAAAAACTAAAAATATATATGCTCACACATATCTAAAAAGAAAACAATTCCTAAACATCGAACACGTCCAAGCAAACTAACATGGCCTTGCACTGTTACCCTCCCTTCTCATTACTTCGTATCTTTGTTGTTGTTGTTTGATTGTTGGTTTGTTTTGTTTTGTTTTTCCTTTTCTCTCTTCTTGTCTCCCTCTTCTTCTACCTTCTCCTCCTCATTATCATCAATTCAATCCATGTCAAACAAAAACCACATGGTTACCTCCTTTGTTTATAGGAAAGGAAAGCTGACATATAGGGTGCTGAGGACAATACTGCAAAAGGTAAACACCTACATAGATAGACCTCACGAACACAAGGGTTAGTACTCGAGACATGAATCCTATACATAACCAAAAGTTGATCTATTGGTTTCTTTTTCTTACAAGTAACTTCACTTACCTATCATTCTGTACTCAGCACATCTCTTGCCTTCCCCACCTCTCTACATTAATATATACCTAAGCTAACTTCTATATGTTTATATAGAAGCAGGCGCACACAGAAATAGAAATCCTTCTTAAGAGACAAACCTAAACCACAAACAACCCAAATCAAAACAACGATGAGATACCATCTCACACCACAGAGATTGGCATACATCACAAAGAATGAGAAAAATCAGTGCTGGCGGGGATGTGGAGAGAAAGGAACACTGCACCTCAAAAGAAATAGTACCCAGGATACAAGAGTCACCCACCGTGTGGGTCACCCAACACCCATCAGATAAGGGGCTAATATCCAAAATATACAGGGCACTGACAGAACTTTATAAGAAAAAAACATCTAATCTCATCAAAAAATGGGAAGAGGAGAAGAAATGAACAGACACTTTGATAAAAAAGAAATACAAATGGTCAAAAGTCACATGAAAAAATGCTCCTCATCACTAATCATCAGGGAGATGCAAATCAAAACAATGACAAGATACCATCTCACACCACAGAGATTGGCATACATCACAAAGAATGATAATAGTCAGTGCTGGCAGGAATATGGAGAGAAAGGAACTCTTATCCACTGCTGGTGGGAATGCCGTTTAGTCCAACCTCTATGGAAAGCAATATGGAGATTCCTTCAGAATCTGGAAATTGAGCTCCCATTAGACCCAGCTATTCCACTCCTAAGGATATACCCTAAGAACACAAGAATACAATACAAAAACCCCTTCCTCACACCTATATTTATTGCAGCACTATTCACAATTGCCAGACTCTGGAAACAACCAAGATGCCCTTCAACAGATTAATGGCTAAAGAAACTGTGGTACATATACACAATGGAATATTATGCAGCCATCAGGAGAGATGAAGTCATGAAATTTTCCTGTACATGGATGTACATGGAATCTATCATGCTGAGTGAAATAAGTCAGAGGGAGAGAAAGAGAGAGAGATGCAGAATAGTCTCACTCATCTATGGGTTTTAAGAAAAATAAGTCATTTCTGCAACAATCCTCAGAGACAATGAGAGGAGGGCTGGAACTTCCAGCTCACTTCATGAAGCTCATGACAAAGAGTGGTGAGTGCAGTTATAGAAACAACTACACAGAGAACTACCATAATCATGTGAATGAATGAGGGAACTGGAAAGCCTGTCTGGAGTACAGGTGGGGTTGGGGTGGGGTGGAGGGAGATTTGGGACATTGGTGGTGGGAATGTTGTACTGGTGAAGGGGGTGTTCTTTACATGACTGAAACCTAATCACAATTATATTTGTAATCAAGATGTTAAAAGAAGAAAATTAAAAAAATAATTTCTTTTAATAATCTCAATGATTTAAAAATCTAGAAAGGAAAAATATGAAAATAAGTTTTTGACAGCTACTAGTAATATTAATCTAGTATTCACTAATATTGTTAATCATATAGTAATGACTAAACAAAAATTAATAACAAAAATTTAAAAATTAAAAAAACTAATATCGGGGCCGGGCGGTGGCGCTGGAGGTAAGGTGCCTGCCTTGCCTGTGCTAGCCTAGGACGGACCGCGGTTCGATCCCCCGGCGTCCCATATGGTCCCCCAAGAAGCCAGGAGCAACTTCTGAGCGCATAGCCAGGAGTAACCCTGAGCGTCACAGGGTGTGGCCCAAAAACGAAAAAAAAAAAAAAACTAATATCATAGAGTACTAGACTTCACAGACATGGTTACAGTCTTTTTGTTTTGAAGCCCCACCTGTTAGTGCTTCAGGCTTAATTCTGGCTTTTCTCTCTAGGATCCCTCCTGGTAGGACTTTGGAGACCATATGGGGTTCCCTGCATGCAAGACAGCACCGTAATTGCTGTATTGTCTATCAACCCCATGGTTCCTATCTTGATGGAGCAGAGAATGCAGATACTGAGCAGGTAATATCACAAAACTGCTGTGAGAGTAAAGTCATACTATGAGAACAAAAAGCAAGGGACTCTGGGGGAGAATGAGTTTTGTTTATTTAAACAAAAAATATAAAACAAAATGAGTTTTGTTTATTTAATAAACTAAGTTGTATGCTAGTGGGGCATACTATATATAGTATATTCTATATATACTATAAAGGGCTATGAACAGGAAGTTCTCCATCTTGATTCCTCTTCCCATTCTCTCAGCAGGGAGATGGGGGAACAGCTCATTACTGGGCCCTGAGATAGTTAAGGATTTAAGTCATACATAATATATTCAAGAAGATTGTTATATACACAAGAAGATAAACAAGGAGACTTTCATGTGGCCTTTGGCAGAGGAACATGGTCCAGCAGAAAAAAAGAAAAGGACAATTACCAATCTCATTTTTTTTCTGTTCTCTACTATCCCTTTGTGCCTTTTGCTCACTGTAATTGGCCAAATTTTATAGAAAGCTAGAGAGTAATGATACACAAGTCAATAGGTCAAAAGGGCAGAACACAGGTTGGTGATATGGTGGATAAGGCGATATAACAGCAAATAGAGAATAATCAAAATGAGAACCTGCAATGGTAATGTATTATCAGAGAAATTTGTTAGTAATCACATTGAAAATAATGAAGCTTACAAATTATCTGAGTAAATTCAATATTTTCCTCCAATTGCTCCTCTTATCTAGTTTCTTTTATGATTGGGAAAGAAGTGAGTAGAGTGCAGCTAGCTGGCGTGATAGGAATTATTCTTCCAGTCTGAGAAGAGTTTGTATATTATTTGCAGATCCATCAATTTGCATGGTTGAGGTAAAAGATGGTGTGTCATCCAGTCAAGCATATACAGTTCTAGATCGAAATGGTTAGTTGACTGAACCTTGTCAAGCTGTGTTTAAAGTATTCCCCCCTTGTCAAGTTGTGTTTACAGTCTTCCCCCACACACACACATTTATGATGATGAAGAACAGTGAAGCAGGAAAGAGTATGGGTGCCCATTTTCTAGGAAAGTTTCAAGAAGAAAGGATGGAAATAACAATGTAGTATTGATACTTTGAGATAGCTGACCTTATGATGAAGAAGTCTTCTTTCTTCTCCTATCACCTCTTTCTCACTTAGTGAAAGTTTCCAATGGGATAGTAGAGAGAATTCCCTTCATTCAGGTAGCAAATAAGCCCCTTCATAAAGGGACATGGAGTCAGTTGTATTGGGAGAAAAAAAAATAGCATTATGTCTTTCCATATCTCTCCCCCAGCTCCTCAAAAAATGAGTGTGCAGTGGTGCACACACACACACACACACACACACACACACACATATCCCTCAGAGAACATTTTTTAAGGAGACACTAATGAGTCAAAGATACCATTATCATGAGTGGGAAATAGAGGGTTGTTGGAGGAAGATTTTCTCTCTTGGGCCCGGAGAGATAGCACAGCGGCGTTTGCCTTGCAAGCAGCCGATCCAGGACAAAAGGTGGTTGGTTCGAATCCCGGTGTCCCAAATGGTCCCCCATGCCTGCCAGGAGCTATTTCTGAGCAGACAGCCTGGAATAACCCCTGAGCACCGCCGGGTGTGGCCCAAAAACAAACAAACAAAAAAGAAGATTTTCTCTCTTATTTCAGAATCAACCAGTGAAATAGAGAAGAGGCAGAGTAGGGGTGGCAAAATTCTCCCTATGGACTTTAAGAACATATGATTTTAAAAGAATCATGAAGTAAGCATTAAAGTGCTGCATTTATACTCATAAAGCTCGATTTTCTTTTCTTTTTTTTTTAAAGCACTAGATCTCAGATTTACTTAAAAGTATGAGACAGTGGGTGTAATTGACATTTTTACCCATCCAGCAAAAATTTACTATTCTCTATGTGAAAAGGAGAATAATTCTTTTTTTAATATAATTTTTATTTTGATCATAGTGGCTTACATATTGTTGACAATAATATTTTAGGTACATATTTACATAAAATTAGGGGGGATTCCCATCACCAATGATTTTCTTATGAAGAAATTGGATCTCATAAGTTATTACTAACTGGATATTAAGAATCTTCTTGAACCAATTTTCAAACTTGTTTTTCTAAATACACTTGCATGCAAGCACATAGACAGCTATAAAAGCAAATATATCCTTGTCAAGAATTGAAAATAAAAGGACTATTTTCCTCAGAAATCAAATAACAACAAAGGTGAAAAAATAATAAAACTTTAAAGTCTATTTTAGTCTGTCTACTAAAATTTTCATAAAAAGATGTTAACAAAACTAAAATGCTCACTCAGAATTCCAATGATCTACTTTCCATTCCAAGTCATTACTTAACTTGGCCAGCATTTTCGTTATTCATATTGAGTAATGACTTATAGATGAATGAGGAATTTAGAATACAGATTTGAATTTAGCAGGTTGTTTCCAGTAAGTAACTTGAAACCCTGAGAATGGGAAAAACACAATTACTAATTCAAATAGCCTTTTGTATCTTTTAAATTTAATAATAAAAAAAAAAGGAGATCAAACTTTGACTAGTAGAAAAATTGCTTTTGGTTTTGGTGTCACACCAGGAATGCTCAGAATTTAACTCTTGCAACCATACGGATGCCTGAGATGGAATCCAAGAGCTGTATGCAAGGACATTAGTGTGTTTATATTTTTAATGTTGTGATATGGACCATAATTATTGATTTTTTGTTTTAGGGCCACACCCAGTGACTCTCAGGGGTTACAACTGGCTATGTGCTCAGAAATTTCTCCTGGCTTGGGGGACCATATGGGACATCAGGGGATCGAACCATGGTCCGTCTTAGGTTAGCACTTACAAGGCAAATACCCTGCCGCTTGCACCACCGCTCCAGTCCCCATAATCATTAATTTTTATAGCATTGCCTTTCAAATACTTTTAGAGGAAGGATTGTTGACTTGAAATATATTGCCCAGATAGACAGAGTCTCTTTCTGCTATTCTTTGCCTAAAGGTTGGGGAACGGGGAACCTATTAAGTCTACTGAAATAGCTCTTCAGGTTTTTTCTGTGTCTTATTTTCAAATACCTTTGCTTCTAGAAGGCTTTGCCCTTTGAAAGAGATCTATGCTATTCATATAGGGTAGAATAAGTATGTGTATATTTTGTATACTTTTTGCTTCAACTAGCCCTATTATCACAACTAATTTTTTTCTTTTTTTTAATATAATTTTAATTTTGATCATAAGTGTCTTACATATTGTTGACAATAACATTTTAGGTACATTTTTACATAAAATCAGGGGGGATTCCCATCACCAAATTGTCCTCCCTACACCCCCGATTTTGTCCTACCTCCCATTTCCTCTTCCCTCACCCCCAGGGCGGCTAGAATATGTGGTCCCCTCTGTATCCTACCCAGTACTTAGTAGTCTTGCACCTGTTTGGTCTTAATGCCTCTCTTATCTCCCCCTCTAACTGTAGGCAGGACTAGCTATTACAAGTTGTATGGTTTTGCCTGAAAAAGAGAAGATAAATAAACTGGGGTAAGAGTCTAATACCCCGAAAATGGGTGGAATCTTTCTAGAGGCTCTCATCATCGATTTGGGAGATGAAGGAGAAAAAGAAGGTGAAACACTCCACCAGTACCAAAAAAAGTGTCAAATATCCAGTGAGGACTCCAGCTATATTGATGAGCACCACAAAAAACAGACAAAAAACAAAACAAAACAAACAAAAAACAAACAAAAACAAACAAACAAACCAAAAAACACACCATGGTCTTGAAATAAGAAACATGGCAAAGCACATAACAAAAGAGAAGAAAAGAAGAGAAAAAAATAAGTATAATTGGGGACAACGATTTCAATAATCACACCCAAACAGAGAAATCGACCAAAATAGCTAGGTAAATAAAAATAATAATAACAATAATAAAAGAAGGTAAAATTTATATATATATATATGTATATATATATATAATAACCAAGGTTTTGTGCTTTTTGTATTTTTGTTTTTTCCCCTCCTGCCCTGGCACAGTAAATATTGGGGACATTCGAAAAGGAATTCACTTGACCTAAGAAATATGGGGTTTCTCCGTCCTTGGATTATACTGTCATGGGATCAGCTCTAGACTTTGCTCAGGGTCATTTATTCTCCTGGTGGTGTTTTTTTGGTGTGTGGAAGACTTCTGCTCTGTCCAGGGTGATACAATCAAAGCTCTGTGTTTAGAGGTCTCAGTATCTGCACAGATACTGAGGTGGGACTTATGATGAAGTCAGTTTTTGTGGTTCTAGAGGTTCTGTTACCTCAGTGTCGTTTTAATCCATCTTCTGTGGTTGGTGATCTTGGTCTTTGCACTGAACCTAGGATGGCACCTAGGATAGCGTCTTTCTTTGTGCTTCCAGAAGCCCCATTCTGTTGCAGTTGTCTCTGTCAGACCTTTGGGACTGGGGATCATGATTATTGTGCAAGTCATAGTTCAAACCCTAAACTAGGGCTTTTTTATTGGTCCCAAGATGTATACTGTCTGGTCGTGGTTCCAGCAGCCAGTCATCTATAAATCATGATCTTGGCTTTTGGATCTACCAAAGGGTGCCAAGTCTTCTGGTTTAGTCTTGTCGTTAGCTGGTAAGGTAGGCTAATCTGCTCTAAGGTCAAGTTGTTCACATTTTCCTCGTTGTCAGGATATCATGTTAGAGCTGGCCCTTGTTGTTGACCTCGCAGTATTAAGGCTGTCCCTGATGGAGTTTGTTTCCTGCAGCTGTTGTGAAGAGCTGTGCCGATTCTATGTCTGGGATCCAGGGTTCAAGGCTGGATGACTGGCATCTAATCATCTGAGGTCCAAGTTGATTTCTCATGACATATTTTCAAGGTAGGAGATATCCCTGTATTGTAAACAACTATGAGTTCCTATCTCTAGTAGATAAGAGCTCTTTTTTTATATGTAAGATTTCCCCTTTATTTAGTGTGTCTTTGCAGGGGGAAGTGGTGCTACATTATATTGTCAGTGTAGTTGGGGGTGGACAGAGGGGATAACAGAAACAGGTAACATACCTAAAAATGATAAAAAAAAAAAAAAGAAATAAATAAAAATGTATGTGCTCGCAAATGTATATGTAGGACAAACATTTTTAAAAAAATAAATTTAAGAAAAAAAAAAAGAAATAAAATGAGTTAGCGAAGTTTTTAAAGGACCAAAGTGGTGCAAAAGACTACCTTACATTTGGGGGAGAGCAGGTAACAAGGTAGTGTATTACAGGTCCTATGCCTATGTTGGAAGTACAGTTTTTCCCATTGTCTTTTGGGTTTTCTTGTGATGTTTGGGTTCCCAGGCATCTTCCTATCACACCCCCTGACCTTCTTCAGGTTGGTAAAAATTTGCCGCAGGGAGGTCTTGGAAGAGTTCTTGCATTGGGGATACTTTTGGACCTAGGTCCGGTTTCAAGAAACAGTCCATGTTAGGGGGAGTTGGTAGGGAGGGCCTCGCAGCATGAGTCCGCAGGGGAGTTGGCTGACTTTTCTTGCCGGGGACGAGGTGTGGGTTTGACTGGGTGTCCCTTCTCTTGGGTGCTGGGTACTGGTTCATTGGGGTAGGAGGTCGATCTTGTTGCCTAGTAGATTAAGGACTGAGGGTGAAGTGTTTTAATATAGAGGGAGGTCTGGATGGGATTGAGGGGTGGAGGGATAGTTGGATTTCCAGAGGGGGGAAAGGGTAAGCTGTATGGAAGGGGTAGGGATGGAAAAAAGAGAAAAATACATTAGAAAAAAATGGAGAGGAGAAAGGATAGAAAGTAAAGAAAAGAATAGAAAAGAAAAAAATAAAAAAGAAAGTTGTGAGAAGAGAGGAGAGAATAGCAAGGGAATGCTAGTTTGCTTGAATGTGTTCAGTGAATAGAGCATGTAGTTTGAGTCTGTACATCGTTGTTACTGCTTCGGTGGTCTGACTGGTCACGTGCTTAAATCCCTAAAAGAAGGTAAACCTAGAGATAAAGTGTATGTTAAAGAGTTTTCTCGGGGCCACCTCGTAGTGCAAACTAGGTATGGTATCTCGTGTGGTATCCCGAGCTGCCATCTTAGCTTGTCCGCCCTTTGTATCCAAGAACGCCTGTGGACAGAAAAGCTGAGAGGTTATTTTAAATATAGTAAGATAGAGGCATTAATACGTAGTGTTATGGGATGTTTCCATTGGAGTCAGTGGTTTGCCGTGGTATTCTTTACCTGTGTTCCTGTATACGATCTCTACAGGATTATTATGGGCCATTATTGTAGAAGGTTGATTACGTACCTGTTCTCTCTATGCTGCTGTTCTGGTGTTGCTGTTTTCTTTGTGGTATAATGTGTAGTCGAGAGTTTGTGTTGTTACTTTTTCATGTATTTTGGGCACTGTTCCCAGGTATATGTTGACTATTACAGTGTTTGGAGTTTCTACCCTGATGGACCTTGTTATTTGATGGTTAAGTATTAGTTGTGATAGAGATGTATGTTCTATGTGCTTCAGAATAGTGCTACCATTCTGTGTTTATCTTTTGTCTTCTGACTTACTTCGTTTAACATAACATGATCTAGGTCCATCCACGTTCCTGCAAAATCTGTGATTGTATCGTTTCTGACTGCCATGTAATATTCCATTGTGTATAGATACCACATCTTAATGATCCATTCTTCTGTTGTTGGACATTGCGGTTGGTTCCAAGATTTGGCTATTATACTGAGTGCTGCGATAAATAGTGGGGTGCACACGTATTTTGGAATGAATGTTCTTCCAACTTGGGGGTATATACCTAGGAGTGCAATTGCTGGGTCAAAAGGGAGCTCAATTCTGAGTTCTTTGAGCACTCTCCAGACTGTTCTCCATAGATGTTGGACTAGGGGGCATTCCCACCAGCAGTGGATGAGAGTTCCCTTCATACCGCATCCCCACCAACAAAGACTGTTCTCAGTATTTTTGATGTGGGCCATCCTCACTGGTGTAAGGTGGTATCTCATTGTTGTCTTGATTTGGATCTCTCTGATGATGAGTGAAGGTGAGCATGTTTTCATGTCTTTGTTAGCCATCCTTCTATCTTCCTCAAAGAAGTGTCTATTCATTTCTTCTCCCCATTTTTTATGGCTTTATTTGGTTTTGATGGGCTCAGTTTTCTGAGTGCTTTGTAAGTTCTAGATATCAGACCTTTATCTGATATGTCTAGTGAAAAGATTTTTTCCCATTCTGTTAACTGTCTTCTTGCATTAAGTAAGGTTTCTTTTGCCATGCAGAAGCTTTTTAGTTTGATGTTTTCCCATTTGTTTATGCTTGCTGCTAAGGTTCTTGCCATTGGTGCTCCATTCTCGAAGACCTTTTTGATATATAGGTCTTCGAGTGTTCTCCCTATTTTATTCTCAATAAACTTTATAGATTCGGGTCTGATTTTAAGGTCTTTGATCCATTTTGAGTTGACTTTTGTATAAGGAGTGAGGTATGGGTTGATTTTCACTTTCGTACATGTGGTTTTCCAGTTGTACCAACACCATTTGTTGAATAGGCTTTCTTTGTTCCATTTCAGATTCTTGCCTCTTTTATCAAATATTAGTTGGCTGTATATCTGGGGGTTTATGTCTGGGAATTCTGTCCTGACTCACTGGTCTGAGGTCCTGTCTCTGTTCCAGTACCATGCTGTTTTGATTACTATGGCTTTATAGTATAGTTTCAAGTTAGGTAAGGAGATTCCACCCAGCTTCTTGTTTTTCAGTATGTGTTTGGCTATCCTGGCTCTTTTGTGGTTCCAGATGAATTTTGTGATTGATTGTTCTATTTCCTAAAGAATTGTGTCTGGATTTGGATAGGGATTGCATTAAATCTATATAGAAGATTGGGTAGGATAGTCATTTTGACTATCCATGAGCATGGGATGTTCTTCCATTTCTTTAGATCGTCTTCAATTTCTTTCTGAAGTGTTTTGAAGTTTCCCTGGTATAGGTCTTTCACTTCTCTTGTAAGGTTGATTCCTAGATACTTGATATTTTTTGATACTACCTTAAATGGAATTGTATTTTTAATCTCTCTCTCCTCGATTTCGTTGTTTATATATAGAAATGCTACTGTCTTTTGTGTATTGACTTTGTATCCAGCCACATTGCTGTATTGGCTGATTGTTTCTAGGAGTTTTACTGTGGACTCTTTAGGGTTTTTGATGTATATCATCATATCGTCGGCAAATAGAGATAGCTCGTGTTCCTCTTTTCCTATTTGAATTCCTTTGATTCCCTTCTCTTGTCGGATTGCTATTGCTAGGACTTCTAAGGTTATATTGAATAAGAGTAGAGAGAGTGGACAGCCTTGTCTAGTTCCTGACCTTAGTGGGAATGCTTCTAGTTTCTCGCCATTAAGTATAATGTTGGCTGTAAGCTTTTCATATATAGCTGTAACTATCTTGAGGAAAGTTCCTTCTAACCCTATTTTGCTGAGTGTCTTTAACATGAAAGGATGTCGGATTTTGTCAAATGCCTTCTCTGCATCGATTGATATGATCATGTGGTTTTTGTCTTTCATGTTGTTGATGTGATGTATCAAATTGATTGATTTGCGTATGTTGAACCAACCTTGCATTCCTGGTATGAATCCCACTTGGTCGTGATGTATGATCTTTTTGATGAAGTGTTGGATTCGGTTTGCTAAGATTTTGTTAAGTATCTTTGCATCTATGTTCATTAGTGAGATTGGTCTGTAGTTTTCTTTTTTGGTGGTGTCTTTGCCTTCTTTGGGAATAAGTATATTAGCCTCATAAAAGGAGTTGGGGAGGATTCCTGTTTTTTCAATGGTTTGGAAAAGCCTATGGAAAAGTGGTAGTAAGTCTTCTTGAAATGTTTGATAGAATTCACCTGTAAATCCACCTGGGCCTGGGCTTTTGTTCTTAGGGAGTTTTTTAATTACATCTTCAATTTCCTCTGAGTTGATTGGTCTGTTTAGGCTTTCTAGATCTTCCTTTTCCAGTCTTGGAAGAGGGTGTTTTTCCAAGAATCTGTCGATTTCTACTGGGTTCTCTAACCTAGTTGAGTATAGTTGTTCATAATATGATCTCATGATATGTTGTATTTCTTGGGGTTCTGTTGTAATCTCTCCCCTTTCATTAGTGCTCCTATTGATTTGGGTGTTTTCCCTCTTTTTTTTGGTGGGTTTTGCCAGTGGTTTGTCTATCTTGTTTATTTTTTCGAAAAACCAACTCCTGGTCTCATTGATCTTTTGTATTGTTTTCTTAGTTTCGATGTTGTTTATTTCTGCTCTGGTTTTTATTATTTCTTGCCTTCTGGTTGTGGTTGGATTTCTCTGTTGCTGTTGTTCCAATTTTTTGAGGTGATTTTTTAAACTGTTGGTTTTGTTATTTTCCTGTTTCTTGACATAGGCCTGTATTGCTATGAGTTTCCCCCTAATTACTGCTTTTGCTGTGTCCCATAAATTTTGACATGATGTCTCTTCATTGTCATTTGTCTCAAGGAATCTTTTTATTTCTTCCTTGAGTTGTTCTTTGATCCAGCTGTTGTTGAGCAGCATGTTGTTTAATCTCCAGGTATTAGTTTTTCTCCATTGCTTTTTCTTGACATCAATTTTAACCTCTGTTGCATAGTGATCTGAAAGGGTACTTCTTATGATCCTTACCTTTGTGGTCTTATATAGGTTGGCTTTGTATCCTAAGACATGGTCTATTCTGGAGAAGGTTCCATGTGGGTTTGAGAAAAATGTGTATTCTGCTTTCTGGGGATGTAGGGCTCTATATAAATCTATTAGCCCTAAATCTTCTAATTTTTTATTCAGAGCTCTTATTTCTTTGCTATTTTTCTGTTTGGTGGATCTGTCCAGTGGTGATAGTGGAGTATTGAGGTCCCCTACTATTATCACATTTCCCTTCATGTGTTTCTCCAGGTTTGCCAGTAGTTGCCTCACATATTTTGCTGACTACATTAGGTGCATAGATATTGACCAGGGTTAGTGTTTCTTGATCTAATGTTCCCCTGACCAGTAAGTAGTGACCCTCTTTGTCTCTGATCACTTTCTTGAGGTTGAATACAATTTGGTCTGATATAAGAATTGCTGTCCCTGCTCTTTTTTGTTTTCCATTGGCCTGGATGATTACTTTCCATCCTTTTATTCTAAGCCTGTGCTTATCCTGTAACTGTAGGTGTGTTTCTTGCAGACAGCAGAAGTCTGGTTTATTTTTCCTAACCCAGTTCTCTACTATGTGTCTTTTATTTGGAGAGCTTAGTCTGTTAACATTTAGGGAAATTATTGATAGAGAGGACTGTTGTGCAGTTGTATTGTGTGGAGTGGTTGTTGTTACAATCGGGGGTTTGGATTGTGTAATTCATCTCTGAGAAGGTCGTTTAGGATCGGCTTAGTTTGCACAAATAGTTCAAGTTCGTTCATGTTTGAGAATGTTTTTAGTCTGCCCTCCCATATGAATGATAGTTTTGCTGGGTATTGGACCCTGGGTTGGAAATTTCTTTCATTCAGTCGTGTATATTTGTCATTCCACTGTCTTCTTGCTTGAATTATTTCAAATGGGAGATCTGGTTTGATTCTTATGTCCTTTGCTTTGTACTTGAGGTTTTTTTCTCCCTCATTGCTTTCAGGAGTTCCTCTTTCTCTTTGTTTTTTGCCATTTGGATTATTATGTGTCTTGGTGTTGGCTTATTGGGGTCTATCTTATTAGGGACTCTCTTGACTTCCTGGATTTGTCCTGAAGTGTCTTTCCAGAGGGTGGGGAAGTTCTCTGTTATTATCTCCCTGACTACCTGTTCTTCCCCCTTCCCTATTTCCTCCCCTTCTGGTATACCCACAATTCTTAGATTGTTTCTTTTGTCTTTGTTCATTAGATATTGGATTTTTCCTTCCAGTGCTTTGCCTTTTATTTCTTTGTTGGTTTCTTGATCTTTTTTTGATTGTAGTTTTCCTTCGAGTACTTCGATGTGCTTCTCCAACTCTGTGTTTCTGCTTGTAAGGCTTGTTACTTTGTCTTTTAAGTCCTTCACTTCTTTTTGTATGGAATCTCTCATGTTCTTTGACATTTCTTCTTTAATTTGGCTGATTCTTTCATTCATGGATTTCTTATACTCGGTTGCTAGGGTTTCTTTCATTTCTTTTAGTAATTCTTGCATTTCCTTCCTCATGACCGCTTTTAGGTCTTCTTCCCATGGATCTGTGCGTTTTGGTGGACTTGGAAACTTGATAGGGTTTGTCATGTTGTTTCCAGTTATTAGGGATCTCCTTGATTTACGCATAATTCTTTGTATTTAATGGTGTATTTTGGAGTGCTGTGGCTTCTAATTTCGGCCTGCTTTGGTCTCCTTCCTGAAGGTGTTTCTAGAGGGTGCTGTTGGGTGAGCTTGTTGAACCTAGCTCTTTCTCCTCCCCTTTGCTACCTAGAGTTCAGTCTTCCTGCAATGGGTATTGTTGCTTTTCTACTCCTTATTTCTGTCAGCGGTGCAGTTCCACTCCTGCCACAATGGTTGCTGGCGCTGTTGAGCCTAGCTCTCAATCCCCCCTCCTTTCTCTGGGAGTCAATGGAGCTCCGCTCCCTCCAAGCCTCCCTTGAAGGGATTTCCTCAGTCCAACCCTTCAGGCTCTGCCCTCGCCCTTGGGGAGTCCCTGGTCCGCTCCAGGGCCCAAGGGGGTGGACTGCTCTAGGTCACCTGAGAGACCAGATGGCTGGCCCTACCTCCCCCGTCTATTCGGGTTGCTCAACTTGCCTTTCCAAGCGCCCACCCAGGGGAAGGGAGTCACTGGGGGGGGGGGAGCCGGTCCTGATGCTGCACAAGGAAGGAAAGTCTCACCCGAGCCTCTCTGGGCTGCGTGCGGAAGTCCCGGGGGGGGGGAGCCCGTCCTGACGCCGCACAAGGAAGGAAAGTCTCACCCGAGCCTCTCTGGGCTGCGCGCGGAGGTCGGGGTGGGGGGAGCCTGTCCTGATGCCACACAAGGAAGGAAAGTCTCTATCACAACTAATTTTAATCCACATTCTCCAATTTCCCTAGAGTAAAGGTAATTTTGTTCACCATAGATAATAGCAATTTATTCAGAGATTCTGAATTGTGTATTAAAATCACAAGAATCACTATAGGGCAGTAAGTAAAAGATGTTAGTATCTGCATACACAATGTGAACCAAATTTGACTTCAAACCTTCATACCAATCTCACGTGTCTCTACCCAAAGTCAAAATTTGGGGTTCCTCTGATATTTTTTCTTCTTTCAAAGAAACTTAGTTACCAAGTCTTCATCACTGCATTAAGCATCTTTCAGTGACTTTATAAAAAAAATACCAGGGGCCAGAGAGATAGTATGGAGGTAGGGCATTTGCCTTTCATGCAGAAGGACAGTGGTTCCAATCATGGCATCCCATATGGTCCCCCAAGGCTACCAGGAGTGATTTCGGAGCATAGAGACTGAAGTAACCCCTGAGCGCAGCTGGGTGTGACCCAAACCCCCCCCCCCCAAAAAAAAGAAAGAATACCAGAAAAGCACTAATAACTACTAGTTGTCCATCTACCCTTTAATTCTATTTTTTTTTTTTGGAGAAGCAGGAGATAGGCCACCAATTGGTACTTGGGAACAAACATAGGCCTCTGAAATGCAAAGCTTGTGTTCCAGCCCTTTGAGTTTTCTCCTCTTTTAATTATTTTCGATTTATGTTTAAAGAAAAAAATCCCACTTTCTATTTTCCCCAGAGATAACATATTACTAAAAGTCAAAATAGTCATAAAGCCCTAAAGGAGTCATCCAAGATATAGAAATTGTCTTATTGAATATCTAAGTTTACTGATGTAAGGCTATGACCCATAGGAGAAAGTGAGGAACTTAAAATCAGAGTTGTTGGAAAACCGTATCTTTAGACTTCTGGTTCAAAGCTCTTTCTACAGCAACTTTCTCTTCCTAGATAAGACCAAAGTCAGCACTGTGGAACTGGACTTTAGAGATATTTGAATGATTGTTGAATTATACATAAAAGTATACTTAGTTGTTCTATTTCTGCTTGAAAAAATATAGATTAAATTTTATTACTTTTAAAACTACTGCTCAAAATGGCAAAATTCATTAATGGCTCTGCCATTTCTCTTAGCATTTTATATTTTCCTAACATTTACAATATGCTAATGTTTCTCACTCACATACTTACAATTCTTAGAGCATAAAGTACAAAACAGAGACCATTTTAGGCTCTTAAATATAATGAATGCCATTCCAGAAATTGATTATATCAGAGTTAAAAAGCCAAGAAGGTAAAAGAGGAATGGCAACTTAGAGATTAGTAAGCCTCTCTTTAGTTAGAGACAGAATAAGAGTATGTGTTTATCACCAGAGTTTTTAAGTGAACTTCCTAAATGACAGGCTAACTGTGTGATATAAAGCTCACAGAAAGGAACTGCTGTTTCAAGGGACACAACAGGAAATTAAAGAAAAGTAGAAAATACCTTGTTTGATATCTCTCCAGCTCTGTTCTGTAGTTTAGATCCCAATGATTTTATTTACCTAATCAACCCAGGAGCAAAGGAACCTGGAAAGTAAGATTCCAAAATATATAGAGAAAAGCAGAACAAAGAATAGATTTGAGACCAAGTAGGCATTTACCTACATGTTTTACCAACTTCTTTGTGACAGCAACAGTTCTACTCCTCTACTCGCAGACAGAATCAGTATGGGAAGTAGTAATCATTTCACTCCTCTATTTCTCTACTGTCAGACAGAATCAGTATGGGAAGCAATATCTAAGATGTCATTTCAGGATTCCTTTTCCATCTAGAAAAGATCTGATAGAACTGAAGTGCAGAAAATAATGTAGGACTTTTCTTTCAATAATTAAGGTAAAATCTACTATACTCTACCAGACCCCTCAAAAAAAAAAAAACCATACAGGACACAATAGACATAAGACTCTGGTAATTTATAAGGGAAGTATTAAAAAGTCATGTCATCAGTGATGACAAGCAGGAACATGATGAGTTGAGTTATTGAGCTCAGAATTTTGTACAATAGATGGAGAAACTCTAATGCTCTCTGTGACTGCATTTGGAGGTAGTTAAGGTTAAATGTTATAAGGATCAATTCTCAACCCAATGTGTCTACTATGCTAATAAGAAAGAAATAAGCCTTAAGGATGTCACTACCAAAGAGAAGGGCCATGGGAGGACACAGAGAGAAGGTCTACATTTGCAGCCAAGCAGAGAAGCCAGAGAAGATAGAAACCTGCCAAATCCTTGGTCTTAGACCTTCTGTCTCCAGGACTGTGATAAATGTAAATTTCATTGTTTCTGCCTCTTGTCTGTGGGATTTTGTGGTGCTGGCCCTGGCAGACAAGGCACTTTACAACATGTCTAAAAAGAGTCCCTGTTTATTGTGCTTTCAAAGGCAGTGGCAGCAGGTCATTACTATGAAGTACCTAGAGCTTGGAATTATTTACCAGACAACCAGGTCCTTTCATAGTCAGAAATGAGGCTTAAATACATGTGCCTGGGTAAAGAAAAGAGCAATAACCCAAATTTATTATGCAAACATAAATGATATTTTTCTCTTTGTTTATGACTGAGGCAGTGAATTTTAAAACAAGGAAAGCATAAATAAAACATCATAACATTTTAATATTGCATTGCAGAGTACCTAAACCACTTTTTAGGGGGGAGCCCACACCCAGTGATGCTCAGTTTTATTTCTGGCTATGCACTCAGAAATTTCTCCTGGTTTGGAGGACCATATGGGATGCCGAGGTTAGAACCAAGGTTGGTCCTGAGCCAGCAACGTGCAAGCCCTACCACTGCGCTAAGGCTTCAGCTTCTAAACCACTTTTGATTGAGAAAACTAAAGGTAGTTAGTAACTACTCCAAGTGGACTCCAGACAGTGGTATACATAGATTTTCCAGAGTTCTTTCTGAGGTTCTTAGAATTCACTGCTTTGGGTTTCTCTCATGCTTTCTATATTCAATCAACAGATTTAAGTGCAAAGGTCACTTTTCTTTATATTCCTTTGTTAACTCTACAATGTTTTTACATAAAATTTTAAATAGATTTAGGAGTATTTTTCAACTAGGTTAGCCTGAAGTGAGAACTCAGTGTATATTCATCAGCACTTTGAAGAACTGGGTACTTATTCAGGTTGGGTCATTGGCTTCTAATTTTCAGCACTAATTGTTGGCAGACATAACTATAGCCCCTTTTTAAATTGATATTTAGATGCTAGATCTGTTTTGAATGTGAATGGGAGTTTATTTTGATTTGAAAACCTTTTTATCAGATGAAGGATGTTCAAAAACATCCTTAACCTGACTAAGTTAATAAATTGGGTTAAGTAACCTGAGTATTATTAAAGTGTTTTATTCCACATTTGTGGATTTATTTAAGCTCTTATTCAGAAACTTGCTAGCTGCCATCTTGGATCTTACAAACGGTTTTCTTCACAACTATTTTAAACAGTGGGGATAAAGGTAGAACACAGCAATGAAAAATTCACAGAGAAGAATTTGGGAGCTATATTGGTGGATGATGGAAATAGTGGGACATTGAGTTCACTGAAGATAACAACCCAATTCTCAAGTTTGCAAAGTCTCTGGTTCAAGTTATGATTGGGGGTTTTGTTTCCCGCATAAAAGATATAGCATTATAAAATGGAAGCAACTTAATGGGGTATTTTTATATTTATTTCCCATGCAACTTTACATAAAAGTAATAGAGATTGTAGGTGGGGGTGAGATGGCAGGAAAGACCTTGGAAACACTGGTGGAGGTATTAGTGTTAAACTATTGTATGCCTAAGAGTCATCTATCAATAATATTTTATATCATAGCTATTTAATACATAAAATAATTAAAATTTGAGAATCATTTGATTTTAATGTGTTTTCTTAGTCTAAAACTCCATGACACACCAAGACACAAGAATTTTGTCAGTATGAGTACATCTGTTTTGTTAAAGAAGCAAAACGAAGTTCAAATTAGTCCAAAAGTGTTCAGATAGGCCGTTCTAGTTTGGGGATCTTGAGAGTGGCTGTGTGATTGCTTTCGGGCAACACAATTTTAAGAAGTAAATTGATATTCTGCAGTTGCATTGCCCTCTGGCCCTCCCGGGAGTCTGAGCAAGCAATTTGGGATCTGCTTGAGATTAACCCTTCCACACTGTCTCTGGGAAGACCTGCCCAGTTTTGTAAATTAGGAGTGAATGCCACATCTATGCTCTTCCCTGGTGAAGCAGAAGGGAGGGGAAGGATGGAGGTGGAAAAAAGACCAGGAGGTATCTGGAAAAGAGAAGCAGGATTACCAGCTGAAGATTACTTCCAAAGGAAGCAAAAGTGGTAACAGCAGCAAGGCTGGCAGCTATATTGAAGAAAAATCTATACACAAAACTATTAGATTACTTCCATCTCCAGAGACCCACCAAAAGAGATTTTCTGGGGGCAATTTGCTAATCTTATTGGAAATCTTGCAATTCAAAGTCAGATGTCAGATGAGCAGAATCAGTTAGCCTGGGTACTCGCTACAAAAACAGGCCAACCAACTCAGAACCTGCTTTTACTCCAGATGATTGTTTAACAGGTGAATTTCCAGGTGTACTTCTCTAAGGCACTGCTCTAGCCAACAGAATGTAAAAGGGGATTAAGACATTTTACCATAACTTGAGTGTTTGTTCAAAAAAAAAGTACAAAAAAGCCCCACCTTATACCACTACCACTGAACCCAGGGTAATGTGCCAAAAGAAAAGAGAGAGGGTGATGGAGAGAGAATAAAGGAAGAGGGAGAGGAAGAGAGGCAGATGGAGAGGGTAAAATATGCTGCCTATTTTCGATCCAGAAGGAGAACTTTTATTTACTTTTATTTAGTTAGTTTTATCTAATCACTATTAGGAGAGCTTTTTGCTATAACCTGCTCCTGCCGGCCTTTACAACTAGTAATTTTAAACCACCAATCTATGGTACTTTGTTATGGCAGGTTCTGTAGGCAAACTAAAACACTTTTATCTCAAGTGTGGACTGTCTGGCCCTAGATTCCTCAAAAGAAAGTAAATGTGTCTGAATTCAAAGCTTGTCTCTTGGGTTTGTTGATTTCTATTGATGGTTAGCCATAGTTCTGGAGGAAATATCCATCTGAGAATCTGGGAACAAACTGCCATGTTCTTCATTGTAAGACAGGTGGAAGGGAGATAGAGCAGTCAGACATTGGTAATGGAATCACCTCATACACACTGATCTATTTAAGATGATGAACTATTCTCTCTAGAACAGAGATTTTTCATTAAAACTGGAATTTTCCTGTTTCAGAAGTCTGGAAGAAGTCTGGACAAAAAGAACAAGTTGTTCTTGTTCTAAGTGTACCAAGTCTCACCTGTAGGAAGACCAGTGGTGACAGGTGTGTGTATTTTGGTGAGGAGTAGAGGATTTATTGAAAGGTTCTAAGAGTGCTGGTCCCATTTTACCATTTTTTATCTTCCGTGAGTTCCTTCTCCAGGCCTAGATTCTGCTCTGTATGAATCTAAGAACTATATTACCTCAGAATGAAAATATCCTCATTCTGATTACTATAGTTATGATTTTGGGAATATTTGGTCATTTGAGATCTATGGAGATATAATTATATAAATCCACAAAATATTTTTAAGAAAAGAAAAATTCCTAAGCTTAGGAGCAGAAAGCCTTATAGGGCTTGCCTGGAGAAAGCTTACTTGTTTGGAGGATTACAAAGAAATGAACAAGAACAGTTGTGTTGAGATAAGACAATGTTGTTAGGACTGAAGAGATAGTAAGCAGTTAGGGCACTTCCCTTGCCCTAAATTCCCTTGACTTAAATTCAATCTCCAGCATCCATATCCTCAAATTCTACCAGGATTGATTCCTGAATGCAGATTCAAAAGAAAGCTTTTAGCACCCATTAAGTATGGTAAAAGAAAAATAAAATAAATGGAAAGGGAAAGGAAGGGAGGGAGAAAGGAAGAAAAGGGAAGGGAAAGGAAGGATAAAGGAAATGAAGGGAAGGGAAAGACAAGAAAGGGAAATGAAGGAAAGAGAGGAAGGGAAGGGAAAGAAGAGAGGGGAGTGGAAGAGAAGGAAATGGGAAGGGAGGAAAAGGGAAGGGAAGGACAAAGAAGGGAAGGTCAAGAAGGGAAGGACAAGAAAGAAAAGGGAGAGGAAGGGAAGGGAGTGGAAAAGAAGGGAAGGGAAGGACAAGGAAAGGAAGGAATGGACAAAGAAAAGGATCAAAGAAAGGAAAAAAATTTGAAGAAAGAAAAACAATGTTGTGACTAGGATCTTTTTAGAAGAAATATTTAGCTAAAATTAGATGAGAAATTAAAAAAAGGGAAAAGTATAGAGAACAGTTATGCCATAAAGGCTTATGATGAAAAAATGATTATAAAGTTAAAGGAACTTTACAAGGGACTGAAATATGAATGAAACAGACTGATTCAGCAGATGGTGGAAAGTACTAAAGTGGGAGAATGAGGCAACGGTTGATAAGTTTACGTTTATCAGTCATGACGGGGAGTTTAGTTTTTATTATTTACAGTAGAATAGCAAGGAGTTTGAACTCATATCAGAGTTACAAGAACTGACTCAATTTATTAATTACAAATGTATAACTATCAATTACACAAATAATTGTATGCAATAGCAAAATTATAGTAAGCACATAATTTTCCTGTTCCATAGGTTTTGTTTTAACTAACCAGGAATAGTCATCAAAAATTTGATGCAAATTCAGGATCTATACCTCTTCCTCAGTACTCGGAACATTAGCATTCACTTCCACATGCCTTTCATGGCCAAAGACAAAATGAATCTGAGACTCAAATTACTCAAACCTGCCTCTTGGGACTGCAATGTTACTTGGAACATATCCTTACAATTAAGATCTAATTGTTATTGATGCACAGACAAATGTTCTTACTGACTGCCTTTCCAAGAAAGTACAACACAGATTATTTCTTTCCCCTTCTCCCATTGCTGAAGCACTTAAGGTGATAGTGGCCCCAGTTATTGATGTTTTATTGTTGCTGTCTTAATCTTTTATTCGTCTAAACATTTTAATTTTATGTTTTAAAAAATGTATTGTTATTAGGGTATCTTGTTTACATTATTCATACTAATGCTTTTGGTTTACAGCTTTATTGCATCTCATCTGATTTTAGCTCTCTACAGGAGTTTCAATGAATGCTGTAAGATCACAAATTAGAACTGCATGGTTTAAGGTTTATCCTTCGTTGATTACAAAAGTATCTAAAGCATCAATAATTAAATGCTAATCAAAATTGAGAGGGGAAAACAAAAGAAGGGGGAAAAGCAAGTACAGGTCTTTTCATCTCATGAAGAAATGGTTTTACAACAAATGAACTCAATGACTTAACTTTGCCTCTGTAGTTCTTGGAAAATATGAAAAATGATTGCATGCTGTAGCTCATCTAATAAGACTTTCTCTATAGAGACAAATATTTTCTTTGAACTCTACTGAAATGAAAAATTATCCTGTGAAAGTTTGGATAAGGTACATTGATTATCTAGTGGACAATCTGTTAAAAATTTTTATTTTTCAAATTTTAAGCACCATGATTTAAGAAACTGATAACAGAGTATCAGGCATACAAAACAGTGCCTGGTTCTCTTTGCTAATGTGTTTCCTCTCCACACCATTCCCTTGGCAAACATGGTTCTGAAGGCCAAGTCTCATGGTCTTTTTCCTCTGGCCACTTATTATTCTTTCACTATGATTCTGATTAGTCTGCATATGAGCAATTATCATTAAAATCACCCAGCATTTGTCTCTCTACCTTTGACTGACACTATTCAGCAGGACACCCTCTAGATCCCTCTGTGTGGTAGTGAATTGCATGATTTTTGAAGAAAAAAAATTATAAAAAAATATTAAGGAAGACAAATGCAGTAAAACATAAGTGTTACTTTATTAGACTAAATACATAAAGATGGTTCTGTACTGGTCAAGACACTGTTGCCCAATTACTTTTCTTAGGACAGAGATTTCACTTAAGAGAGCTAGACAACACATGGGTACATGGTACCTGACTACATGTTGCCCACATCCTCTTGAGATGTAGACTTTCCTACGTTCATGCTAGGTTGCATACATGCTCTCTCTCTTGAGCATGTTACTTCTTTTTCCCTTATCCACTATTTTTTCAAATAATGCAAGAGAAAGTGTTTGTATGTTTTGCAAATTTGTTTGCTTTGGTTATTCATACTCAGCAATTAAGTGAAATCAGCAGTAATTGCTTTCTACTTTTGATTCATTTTGCCTACCACCTTACCTTCAAGTTCCATTCATGTTCTTTTGAAAGCACATTTTCCTACTTTTTGTAATACTATTATTGCCTTCAGTATATACATCATAACTATCTTATTTGCTACAATAGTTCCTACCTTTTCCCATTTGTTGGCTTGAAATACTTTTACCAGTCTTTGACTTTAATATTTGATATAATTCTTTTAGATGTACCATAAAAATGTTTCCGATTTTATTATCATTCTATCACTGAGTCTTTTAATTAGAAAATTCAAACTATTCATATTTAAGGTGATTGCTGACAGCTAGAGATTAATTAATATATTTATATATTTTTTCTGTATATTTTTTATTTTGAGTGTGTTGTCCTCATGAGTTTCTCTTTGCGTTTTCCTTTGGATGGTTTTCTGTGGTGAGTCACTTTTCAATGTAAAATTTCAATGTTCTAAAGCAATGTTTTAAATGTCTCCTATCTCAGAAACCTGTCCTGGGAAGAATTAAATTTCCTCTTTATTCTAGTCCATGGATTGCCTAATTCCCTGTTATAAAATTATATAAAATTACTACCTACTCAGTCCATTAGTCTTTATCTCCTTTGATGGAAAAGTTCATGAATATCTATCTGAATACTCTTACTTTCATTAACTCATCAGGTCTAAGATTAAGATTGGTTGATTGCTGAAAATTTAGACATTTTGCCACAAGATAGTCACATGATTAAAATCCCATCGATGACTATTTTATGATAAATTGTAGATTGTTAGAGATGATCTGATTGGCATATTTCTATAAATTCTGAGTCCCTAGAGACTAAAATAACATTTCTCATTATTTTCAACCTTGCCAGTGCTTGCTTAAGTTCTGTAGGTCTATGCTATGGTTCTAGAGGTGACCCAGCAAAAGGAGAAATGATAGCATAGAGAAGTAGATTTTGAGGGGTGGGTTAATGCCCATAAGTTCCTGCATAGTATCCTCTTTCACCTGGCACTGGGGAAGGAGAAGTACTTCCACAGATGTGAATGATTCATAAAGAATGAATCATCCTTTATGGTTAAAGCTCCAAGGTCATAAACTTCTTAACATCATAGCATCTCTTGTAGTATCAGAAAAGTCTTTAAAAATGACCATTTTCCTTTCATTAATTTCTTTCCTTCCTTTGAAATGCTCTAGATGTCTTGAGAGAAAAATAACTCTCTCCCTTTCTGAGATAGTGTAGCTGATTGTAGAGTTCTCTTAAGGCTCACTGAGGTAAATTTCTCTCAGTAGCATTTTAAAGAAGCCTTTCAGAAAAGGCACTTCTGATGTTCCAATGAAACCAGCCGCTTTTGCAACTGATTTTCAAAACCCTTGAAGGGTCATTTTAAGGCAGGTGGCAAAGGCAATAATGGTGAACAAAGGGAGTCCATCCAGAGGTAGAACTGGATTGCATGATGTTAGTAAAAAGAACAGAAAGAAACAGGAAACTAATGAGGAACTGTTTGTTCATATGATGCTATTCTTTCTGAACATGAAGCAATACAATTTGCAAAGAACCTATTCAGAGATAGGCAGCCATAAATAAAGGTAGTCATTTCTTCCCTTTACTCAGAGGGCTCAGTTAGAATTTTCTAAATTTTTAGGTAACTATAGAGACTTTTCTTCTGTTTCTTTAAATAAGCATAGTGCGGGGGGGGGATAAGGGGGGGGTAACTTCCTGCACAGCCATAGTTTTTGACAGTTAACCAAAGAGCCTCAACTTAGAATGAATGCACACATCAATAAAAGCATACACAACACACATTATACTTTAGATTAAAAGCTCTCCTGGTAAGAGAGAGAAAGAGGGGCTAGAGCTCAATAGAACAAAAATGTCTGGATGCCTTCCATTAAGACATCAAGTCTCAAGAAGGACCAAGCTATTCAATCGAGGCGGTGAGTCAGCAACTAGGGAAAGAAATCAGGAGAGCGGAGAGCCAGGAGAGGCTGCCTGCCCAGGGGAAGTGGAGAATCTGACGGATGGAGCCAGGAGACTATGAAGCCCAAGCTCCATCACACTTTATTCTATCGAAAAGATCTCAAGGGGAAAGCAGAGCCCTAGATCCTAAAATGTTCAAACAGAAAAGTATAGCATGTACATGGAATCTATTGTGCTGAGTGAAATAAGACAGAGGGAGAGAGATAGACACAGAACAGTCTCACTCACCTATGAGTTTTAAGAAAAATAAAAGACATTTTTGCAACAATCCTCAGAGACAAAGAGAGGAGGGCTGGAAGTTCCAGCTCACTTCAAGATGCTCATCACAAAGAGTGATGAATGCGGTTAGAGAAATAACTACACTGAGAACTATCATAACCATGTGAATGAATAAAGGAAGTGGAAAGCCTGTCTAGAGTACAGATGGGGGTGGGATGGGAAGGAGGGAGATTTGGGACATTGGTGGTGGGAATGTTGCACTAGTGAAGGGGGGTGTTCTTTTCATGACTGAAACATAACTACAATCATGTTTGTAATCAAGGCGTTTAAATAAAGATATCATAAAAAAGAAAAAATAGCAACTCTCCTGTAATATATATATATATATATATATATATATATATATATATATATATATATGGCCCAGGAAGTCAGAATACTAAATGTATAACATTTTTTTAAATTTATGTAATTAAAGAAAATGCATCATATAGTTGACATATTTGATTATAATACATTTGTTTTCAGATAAATTAAAGCAGTTATTGAAAACATAAAAATAAAATAATGAAATGGAAGAGAAGGAAAAAAGAGAACAAAAGAAAGAAAAAAGAAAAAGTACACTAACAAGCACATCTGTGAAATTTATTGTATCTCTATTGAATTCAGGAACACAATTCGCTGCCCATTCTGTTAAATTGGGGTATTCCTTTAGGGAACAAATGAATCAAACTAATGAAGTTTCCTGAAAATTCAAAGCACTATTACTGATACTACAACTTTTAGGAGTATGTACTCAGCTGCCATGCCCCTTCTTCTCTCAAGATGGTCAGCTATTCACTGGTTGGGCCAGTGTAGCCATAATCTTTCAAAGCTCAGTTTACATCTCATTCAAGAAAAGTGCGAGTCTATGGAGCTGGCCCCATTCAGAACATGGTGACAGCATTTGTGGGCATGGATACCACAAAGGGTTTCTTAAGTCCAATTCCTATCAGTCTCTTTTCAAAGAACAATGTCATTTAATTAGAGCACTGACTTTAAGAAGTATTGTGAAGGTTGACAAATTATTAAAGTACTATCATTTTTTAAAATTTATCTTTAAGCACCATGATTACAAACATGTTTGTAATTGGCTTTTAATTATTAAAAGAAAACCTTCGCCAATGCAGCATTGTTTTATAGAAAATGTATTTTTCATAAATCTGTATTACTCCTGGCAAAAACTCTACAGACCATATGTGGTACCATATGTGGTACCTTGGTTTAAATCCTAGTCACTATGATAGGTAAGAATCTTACCTGATGTCCTAAATTCTCATTTCCATTATATAAGATTTAATGTACCCTATTTTCAACAAAAAATTAATGAGGTGTGTGTACAGGAACAAAAACTGTGATCTATATTCAGGGACAAAAATAATAATAGAATCTGTCATTGAGAAAATAAGATTTGGACTTAGAATAATAATACTTTAAATCATTATCTGTTAATAAAAATATGTTCATAAAACTAAAATATGTGGTCTTGAAAAGCAAAGTCAACAAATGCTAATCAGAGAATATCAATGATATAGTATGTGTTATAATCTTGACATGGTAAAAGTCAGAACTTTAGAAATGGTCAAAAGGTTTCTCTTCATTCTGCAAGGGAAGTCTCTATTTCCTTTCCTTTATTTTGTGAAAAGATAATGGATTTATGTCACTTAGCTTCTCCATGGTCATAACTTCATATATAACTCTGACTTTTCTGCCTTCTTTTGACTGCATTTTTCAGGGGTTAGTCCTGGTTCTGTACCCAGAGATCACTCCTGACTCTGGGGACTATGAAGAATGTTACGGATCAAATTTTTGTCAGTTGCATTCAAAGCAAACACACACTTTACTATCTGTCTGGCCCAACTCTACCATCTTAAGAATTTTTATAATGACACTCTGCCCAGTTAGAAATCAAGATATTGTACTCATCTCAAAATCCTTAACACACATCAAATATCTTCACAGGTTTCATTCATTCATTCATTCATTCATTCATTTTATTTGTTCACAGATACTTTGGATGTGAACATCTTTGGGGAGGAGGCTTTATTTTTTAACACAAGTAAAGAAGACAAATTAACAGAAAAACCAACCAGCTAACAAACAAAAACTGGAGCTAAATGCCTGACAACTGGGAAAAAGATTGTTTTGAAATCCAGAATAGAGGACAAAAATTAGTAATTAACAATAATAATAGTGTTGGAGATGTTGAAACACCATAATATGTATTTGGATAAAGTGGGAATCCAAAGAAAAGAATAGAGAAAAGAGCAAAAGGAATGAATATTTAATTCAAACAAGTTCATGTATTTCAAGTGGAGCCCTGGCATTTAGTACTGGCATTTAGTACCCTGCTTTTTAGCACTAAACCGTAATAACATTGAGAATCAGTAACAATGTTAAAAATAATTTGGTCAATGGTCCATGTCTCATCTCTATCATAGAAATTGAATTAATAATTCTCTCTAGCTTATGCAAATATACTATAAAATTAAACTAGGTAATACAAGTAAGTAACTTAGCAGAATGACTATTAAGTGACAAATTCTCAAATTTACCACTAAATTTTGTGTATATGCTAAATTATTTGCTGATTTTTGTATCATACCAAGCTCATTAGTTTGTACTTTGTTTTCATTCTCTAAACAGTTCAATGATGGAAACATTATCATTCCAATTTTCATCAAACTCAGAACACAATAAGAATACGAGTGTCTACAAGACAAGGAAGAGCTCCCATCAGAATGCACCATGAGGGGCCCGGAGAGATAGCACAGTGGTGTTTGCCTTGCAAGCAGCCGATCCAGGACCAAAGGTGGTTGGTTCGAATCCCGGTGTCCCATATGGTCCCCCGTGCTGCCAGGAGCTATTTCTGAGCAGACAGCCAGGAGTAACCCCTGAGCACTGCTGGGTGTGACCCAAAAACCAAAAAAAAAAAAAAAAAAAAAAGAATGCACCATGAGAACACCCCAATCTAGAGGTACAGTCCCTAGAAAGGGTTAGAAAATATTTATTTTCTGCCGAATTTATATATTTATTATATAGCATTTCTGTCACTGCTGTGGAGCTGAGTATTCTAAAATGGATGTATGTTTTTACCCTTTCACAAAATTAGAGTTAATGTGAAATGTTAACAAAGTGCTTGAGTTATTGAAACTATGTATGTGAGTATGTGTAAATGTGATACATAACAAGTGAAATTTTAAGTTAAACTGAAGTGCTAATTATTTGGAAATTTTAAGGAACAATATAAATATCATGAGTTTTGCTTGCACTAGTCATGATCTTCCAGGACTACTTTGATTGGAGCAGACATTACTATCAGTGCAGACTGGGGAGACAGGAAGAGATGTCTCCAAAAACCAAGCCTTTCCAGAAAAACTGGGAAATATGTGGGCTATGAAGGAATTAGGAGACATTTGGAGTTGGGTAGAGAATGACTAAATGCATGCAGAGTAATATGAAGGACAGTATATAAATGTCAAGGTCTCAGTAGGTTAAGATTGGAAGAGATCTTAAAATTTCAGGTTTTTTAGCTAAGGATGTGAATGAAATAATTTTAAAGAGATACATAGACAGCACAGTTTGTGTTCAGAGAATAAAGAAGAGGAGAAATATACAGATTCTAGCCACACTTGTCAAGAAAGTAAAATCTAATGGTTGTACAGAAAAGTAAATGAATCTATACTTTCCTATGGTTTAATAATTTGCAAACAACAAAATGTACTTTCTCTTTACTCCCTGACTAGTTGGCCAATAATAGAGTCAAGTTATATTTATTGTTATTATTTTCTCAATAAATTATCAATAAAAAATTCCAAAATTGATTTTTTTTTCAATTTATCCCAATAACCTACAATTATTTTATGAAACTTCTATTAGTCAGCTAGTTATTTGGTCACATTGTAATAGTCTTATCCAGAAAAGACAAAACAAATGTTGACTTCCCCTAAGTAGAAATTTTCAGAATGAAGATTTACTTGGAATGTTTACCAACAATGTGAGTTGGATTTGTCAACGTATATAAAGTGGCTATATATTTTAAAACTATTATTCTAAACTATAGGATTTTAGATTGTGGATTTATCCATTGTTTTAACATTCATTTTATTTTTTATTTAGCACCATGGTTACAAAATTATTCATTATAGAATTTCAGTCATATAGTCTATGTATGCCACCCTTCACCAGTGTATGTTTCTCACTACCAGTGTTTCCATTTTCCTTCACCTCCCTCCACTCCCAGTCTGTCTACCTCTTAGCAGACATTTCATCTCTCTTCCTCTGTTTTTCTCTCTTTCTTTTTCTCTTTTTGACAGTGTGATTTGCATTATTGTTAATAAAGAGGTATATATCGTGCATATTACTTTACCCCCATTAAGCACTCATTTTTGTCCAGAGTAATCAGTTCCAACTGTCATTATCATAATGTCTCTTCTCTACCCTAACTATACTGTTTCACTATTTGTGTCAAGCTTTCTATCATGGGCTGGTCCTCTGGCCCTCATCTCTATTGTTTCTGGATATTATTACTATATTGTCTTTTTTCCACCTTATATACCACAAATGGGTACAATGATTCTATGTCTATCCCCCTCCCTCTGACTCATTTCACTCAGCATAATAATCTCCATATCCATCCAAATATAAGCAACTTTCATGATTTTTTTTGTAACAGCTGCATTTTTCCTAACACATGCATATCTGTTGTGATCCAATTGATCTCTCTTTTTTGAGGGGTGAGCACACCCAGTTGCACTAAGAAGTTACTTCTGGCTCTGTGTGCAAAAATTACTCCTGGTAGGCTTGGGGACCATATGGGATGCCAGGGATCAAACCTAGATCGACTGTGTAAAACAAAACACTTCTCTTTTTTGCTATCACTCTAGCTCCCTGATATCTCTTTTTAATTGTTAGAGATCTTCAGGTTCTCTAAATTCCTGCTGGAATTATAAACCAAGTTTCATGCATTCAAGGCAGGCACTTCACCACTGAGTCATATTCCTATCCTCTCTCCATTTCCTATTGATGAGATTTCATTAGTCTTTGATTGCTTCTTTATTATTAGATAAGAAGAAAAACTGGCACAGGCTCACCTTAAACTCAAATTCAAAGTTGGGTTCTTTCAGGACACAGTCAAATTTCACATAAGGGGATCTTAAAACTTAAAATGTAAATACAAGTGCCAGATAGCCATGGAGATCTGTGTCTATTTTGCTTTAATCAGTGCCTGTCAGTACAACCATAAATCTTTCTTATCTCCACCATGTTATTCACTCTACTCTGATCTTAAATGTGAACAATAATATATCTGACTATTTTTTAAGATATTGACAAGGTTTTATAACCTACTGAATCCCAATGTCTGGAACAGGTCATGGTTCCCACTTTGTTGATAAGTAGATTTATTTTTTCATTAAATTTTGCTGGCTTATTTCTTCCTGACTAGTAATTAATTAATATTTTAATTGTAGTTTATGTATAGCAGGGGTCACAAACTCAATTTACCTGGGGGCCACAGGAGGCAAAGTAGGGTGAGGCAGGGCCGCATAAGGGATTTCACAAAAAAGTCCTCAAATGTCATTATTAACAGTTATAATTATTTATTCTGAACATGAATAGAACATTGAGTGAAGATCATGAACAGTTCTTCTGAACATGGCATCTTTTGCCTATTCCTTGCTGCCAGAGACTTGACAGCGCTTCTTCTCACAAATCTGAACCACATTTGGCTTTAGAGAGAAAGCAATTGAGACCCTCAGTATGGTTTGAAGATGATCATCATTAAGTCTAGACCTGTACTTTGACTTATTGAAGTTCAATGTGGAGAATAACTTTTCACGCAAATATGTGCTCCAAAAAAGGCACGTGGTGCACTTGAACATTCAGGAAAGCTCAGGGAAGCTGGGGGGCAATTCTCTCAAAAATTGCCCATGCATGTCTGCTTTTCCACTAATGTCCCTGAACTTGGTTTTGAGATCAGAGTTGCACTGCAGGTCAATGAGCTCCATTTGAAACACAGGAGGGGCCTCTTGCACATCAAAGGAAAAGGGGTCCACAAATATTTGGAAAGTGGTTCTGTGCTCTTTGAAGTCTACAAATCTGTGATCAAATTCCTTCACTAGCGTAAAATTGCATCAACATATTTCTCACCATTGAATGTTATGCCTGCATCCACAAGTTCCTTGCATGCTGGGAAATGGCAAAGGTTTGTCTGAGAGAGCTGGGATTTCCATAACACAAGTTTTGTGGAGAATGCTCTCACGTTGTCATAGGCAGCACTGATAAGCTGCCCTGGACCTTGTAACATTTTGTTTAGTACATTCAGCTTATGTGTGATGTCAACAAGAAAAGCTAAGTCCATGAGCCATTTGTGAGCACTCAACTCAGAAACAGCATTCCCATCCTTCTCCATGAAGGCTTTCACTTTTTCTCTCAACTCAAAAAATCTTTTCAGGACATTTCCCCTGCTGAGCCAACGTACCTCGGCGAAATAGAGCACATCTCCATATTCTGACTTCATTTCCTCTAAAAAAAGCATGGAACCTCCTCTGCTTTAAGCCCCTGGATCTGGTTTGGTTGATGCATTTCACAACAGACATCACATTGTCACACGGCAATTTACTGCAAAGGGCCTGCTGATGGATAATGCAGTGAAGAGCAATGGCCTTCTCTACGCCTCCTCTTCAAGTTTTTTTTGAACAAGTGCCAACCAGTCCATTTTTCCTCCCTGTCATCAATGGCGCTCCATCGGTTATTATTTCAACAAACCTCTTCCATGGAAAACCTGCATTCTCAATGGCATCACACAGATTCCAAAATATCTCATTAGTGGTGGTCTGGCCATGCATTGGAATTATTGTGAGCAGCTCCTCTGTCAATTCAAAATTGTAATCAACACCACAGACATAAATTGTGAGCTGCGCAGTATCTGTTATATCTGTGCCCTCATCAAGAGCAACTGAGTATGCATCAAAACATTTGGCTTTCTCACACAGTTGATGATAAATGTCACTTGACATGTCAGAAATGCGCTTTGCCACAGTGTTGGCAGAAAGGCTGATTTTACTAAACTGACCTTTCTTTTCCAGACAGATAATACTTGCAGCCTGTAACATGCATTTTTTTAACCAACTCTCCTTCTGTGAATGGTTTCCCTGCCTTAGCAATCATCTCACTAACCATGTATCTATCTTCAACTGATGCAACATTCTCTTTGGTTGCCTCATTAGACATGCTTTAAGACTGGCAACCCGCTTGGCTCTCTTATTTCCTTGATATTTTGCACATTCCTCAGCATGTTTAGTTGAATAATGGCGTTTCAAGTTGTATGCTTCGTGCACTGCAACTTTCTCTAAACAAATAAGACATGTGGGGATGCCCCTGTGCTCAACAAAGACATACTGCGTCTCTCACTTTTCCTGAAATTATCTGTGCTCATAATCAATCTTTCTCTTCATTGCAGGCTTTGATGAAGTCATGATGAAGGTATGACAAAATCTAATTATATTATACTTCTCTCCCTTAGGCCTCTGATAATGCAAGGTGCAGAGGGCAGGAGCAGCGGAAATGACGTCTGCGCTTGGCACAAGTATTTGCGATTATTTGCTTACCAAATATTTGCAATAAAAAATTGCATTAGTAAGAAAAAATAGCATTAAACATTTGCATACCCCAAACGGAACTGCTCAGGGAATGCGAATGCTTAATGTGATTTTTTTCTTACTAATGCGATTTTTATTGCAATTATTTGGTAAACGAATAATCGCGAATACTGCAATATTTGAAGGCCGTGAGTTTGAGACCCCTGCCTTACAGCAATACTTGTTTTCTCTTATTTGGGGGCAACACCAGTGATGATCAGGGCTTTCTACTGGTTCTTTGCTTAGGGATCACTCCTGGCATTGATGTGGTATCATTTGGGATGATGGAGCTAAAACATAGGTTGGTCCAATGAAATGCAAACACTTTACCCACTTTATGATCTCTCCACAACATGTTGGATTTTTCAGACTTAGATTACATCTTTTAAATTGTCCCCAAATGTGGGAAGATAATCGTGCTACATTTTTCTGCCTTGACTCTATTTTTATGGTTAATTTACTATCTAAGAGTTTATAATTTCCTTCCTGAAAACATATGGACACACCTCTATATATAATGCACAGTTTGCATGATTTATAACTTGTACATTCTGAAAAACACAGATTTGTTTAATGACCAGACCCTGGATAATAGTTTCAATTAATAATTTTATTTTGGGGCCTGAGCAGTGGTGCAAGAGGTAAGGTGTCTGCCTTGCCCTCACTAGCCTAGGATGGATCTCCCAATGTCCCATATGGTCCCCCAAGCCAAGAGCGATTTCTAAGTGCATAGCCAGGAGTAGTCCCTAAGTGTCAGCGGGTATGGCATAAAAACCAAAAAAAACTTAAAAGGATATCATTGACTTGAAATAGGAAGTGGTTTGCTGGAGACTTAGATAGATGATATATGTATAGTTATGCTTTAAAAACTATTTTATATCAATTTTCTTTAAAAAATGTGGATGACAATATTCCCATATATGGCTGTTAAAAGGGGGAGTTATTTGTCTTGCTTTGTAAACAGTGACAATGCTAGAAACTAACGATAAAAATAAGGATTAAAAGAGCAGATTGACTGAGGGGGAATTGGGGCATTGGTGATGGGAATGTTGCACTGGTGAAGGGGGTGTTCTTTATAAGACTGAAACCCAACTTCAATCGTATTTGTAATCAAGGTGTTTAAATAAAGATATTAATTTAAAAAAGAGCAGATTGTATTATGTATATTAAGCTGCTTTAAATTAATATCATTGTGTAGTCCTGATTTGAGGCTAGGGGATAGTGGGTGAAATGTGGTAAATAGACAAAATTAACTTTAAATAAGTTTCCTTGGGCTCTCTAGACATTTCTTGGCTGGCTACATTTTAAAGTTTTAAGTCATTCCTTTGGGTTTCTAGATTTTTTTCCTTTTACTTAAATTCTCAAACTAATTGTGCATATTTTTTGTTTATAGATGATTTTAAATACTTTTTTATGTCTTAATCATATTTAGAAATAAATTGTAATGTTTTCCTACATTTTGTATCATTTTTATTTCTGCTCTTTGAGAGATTTGAAGCATATTTTGGCCCCTTTAAGAATTATTCTAGATTTTTTTTTAAAAAAAACAAGGGTTCTGAGTTCTGCCAAAGCTAACAGTAAGATATTGAGGAGCGCTCAGTCGACTAACTATTTCCACAACAAAAGTTGGGAAACTAAACCCCGAGGGTATTGGTATTTCTAACCATTCTCTATGGATCAACAATTAGGTCAAGTTCATCTCTCAATTATGAAACATCCCAGAAAGAATCTGGGCTTTCATTTCACCAATACAAAAAACATACTGGAGAGTATAGAACATGTCATATAAAATTCTAAATAATTTATTTTTATGTCTACTCTTTCAACAAGACCAATTGCTTTATCTAAGTAATTAAAAATAATATTTTACTATCTACTCTGTGATAAATATTCCATATATTTAAATTTATAGAAAAGTAATTTTATTAAAAGAATCACTATGATGCATTTATATCATATGTCAAAAGTAACTTTTTTCTTTGTATTAAATCTTATGTGTGATTGAATTCACCAGTATCAATGACCAGTGTTTCCAACTCTAGGAATGTAGAAAAAATATGGATTTTGGGGTCTCATTAATCCTTACTCTATGACTGAGCAAGTTCTTTTGTCTGTAAGCCTCAATTTTCCATTGAGAAGTGGAAATAATAGGTAGGATCTGCCTCACTATATACAGATTTCAAAAAGTGGGGGCCAGAGAGATAGCACAGCAATAAGGCATTTGCCTTACATGCAGCCGACTTGGGATGGACTCAGTTCAATTCTTAGCATCCTATATGGTCCCCTGAGCTTGCCAGGAGCGATTTCTGAGCACAGAGCCAGGAGTTACCCTGAGCATCATCAGGTGTGGTCCAAAAACCAACCAACCAACCAATCAATCAATCAATAAAATTCTTTAATAAAAAAGATTTGAGAAAGTAATGCAGTAAAGTGGGTATTCAATAAACGTCTGTACATCTTAGATAATACTAGGAAATGCTGGACCAAAAGAAAACATACCATAAACTAGTTTTTGCTTAGTTATTTAATTATTATAAAAGCAGAAAGCTTATTGTAAGTCTTCTGTTCATATGAAATAAGTCATCTTCTTAATATTATCTTAATATTGCTCTTAATAATGTTCTTAATGTTGTCTTTTAATGAAGGATATCTTTGTCTGAACTCATTTGTCTGCACGTCTATCTTGAATTAATAGATTGGTAAAAATAGAAAGAGGACCAACATAGCCTATTTAGGCTAAATTTATAAATACATACATTTTTTGTGTTTTTTTTTTTTGTAATTTTCTTCTCATTGTATAAACATTCCAATGGCTTCTCTTGAGGGGTACCTACTTTGAACAAATGTGGACATTTTTGCAGAAATATAGGTCTTGCTGGGAGATATAGAGAAGTATGTCACTCATATTTCATGGTCAGCTGTGGGAAACAAAATCATACTAACATAAGAATCAAGTATTACTTAGAAAACTATTGGATCGCTCACAAAACTGAAGCCTGAAAAACTGAGTTCAGAAAGAGGGTAGAGTACTAGGGATATTGCTCACTGGTAGAATAATTCACTTGCCTAAAGCCCTAGATTTTTCCCTTAGAATTTCCCTTAAATCAAAAGTAAAAATGGGAAGAACCCAAGGGAACTGGAGCACCATTAGATCCTGTAAAAATAATATATTCTGGATTATTGACACCATTTTTGATACTTTGGGATAGACTTTAGGTTCCTGCATAGACAAGCAGCATGGTGAATAAATTTCTGACTATCTATAGATATATAAATAGATTCATCATGATGTATATATGTATATATTTTCAGAGATTAATTTATATATATAGTTTCATATATTTATAAATATATATAACACATTTCAGAGGGGTGAAGTCTTATATCAGATTTTTCTGTTAGATCACATGACTACATGCAATTGGAGGCAGTAACAAATAGGGCAAAAGAGGGATACTAAATTCAAGTTGTCATCATTCTTAAAACTGAGTAAGTTATTTCAGTTTCTGATGAGCAAAAAGTATAAACTTTCCTTTGCAGAAAGTTCTGCTCATTCCCCCTGTTCAATCATTTCTATGTTTTCAAACAATGGCTAATCCTGACCATAACCATTCAGAAAGCCTCATTTTCTCATGAGTAAACACTTAGTCAATAATGTTTTTTTAAGAATGCAGCTACATTTTTTGATGGGCATAAGCATTTTGCACTGGCTTAGCTATATGTGCTGATTTTGCTTTATACTTATGAATTCTTGCCCTGTTTAGAGGATAGAGAAATCTGGATTCAGCAAAATTCTGATGATCACGTCCCTAGATAAGAGAAGTCCAGGTGGGAGATTTTTACCTACTGATATACTTAGGTGGGGTTTTAACTGCTAAATAATTTGAGAATACCATGAAAACATTTCTTGTTTGATTTTTTTGTTTTTGGGCCACACCCAGTCATGTTCAGGGGTTACTCCTTACTATGCACTCAGAAATTGCTCCTGGCTTGGGAGACCATATAGGATAGTGGGGATCAAACCCAGATCTGTCCTGGGTCAGCTGCGTACAAGGCAAACACCCTACCACTGAGCTATCACTCCAGCCCTTCTTGTTTGATTTTAAAAACTAGAAAATGTTCTGTTTCCTTCATTTAAATCGTGTGGATCAATGTTGCTAAAAGAAAAAGGCAGCTATGAGACAAAACAGCAACGAGAAGAAAAATCATTTTTAAAAAGTGTGGATAAAATCAGTTAGTCCTGGTTTGAAGTCTGGCCTTAAACTCTTTCCAGAACTATAATCTTGGAACAGTGACTTTTATTTTCCCAAACCTCAGTTTCTTCATCTCTAAATATTAGAGGCTATTACCTCAAAATGGGATGGTTGTGAAGATTAAAGATGATTGAATGGAAGCTCTTGAGCACACTACTACTAATCAATGCTTGATCCCATCTATGCCCTACTCTTCCTCACCACAGAAGCAAATCAAGCACTCAGCACAGTTTCTTTAATATACAGCATAACGTTACTAGATGTCATTGATGACATAAACACCAATGTGGAGAAAAAAAGACACTGAACTCTACAAGTAGAATAGATAAGGTTATAATATTATGAGCACAGTATCATATAGGCCAGTTAGCTCTCGAGTCACCTGGGATGGAAATAAGACAGAGATCTTAAAGATAAGAAACGTGATTTTTAGACTGTGCATATATTTTTAGACTCTGAGTTGGGTATTCTATGCACATCATCTCATTGGACCTACCCCATGAAGTAAATACATTATTAGTTGTACTCTGTATAATGAAACTTAGGGATATACAAATATTGAATAGAATGGGCTCCTTCTTACTTCTGTTCCTCCACTTTCTACTTGAGTGAATGAATAGATTCCCTCTATCCTCTATATCTTCAAATCTCATTCACCCAGGAAAGCAACCAGATAAAAAAGAATTCCTGAATCTCCAAAGATCTGTAGATTACCAAAGATCACCTGGAATGGGCCAATCACCTATACTTCAGTCAACATGAATGAACATAGGTAGAGAGAAAATAAAATCTACAAAGATTCTGCTATTTTCATGTACTTAGCGAGTAAAGTATGCCTTTCAATTTCAGGCTTTAGCTCCATTCAAGCAAATCCCACTATTTAGTATTGGATTGTCAAAAAGAAAAGAGGACTTGATAAATTATGATCTCAGATATGTTTTGTAAATAAAGTTTTATTGGAATAACGCTATCTTTTGTGTGTAATCATGTTTCTTTTTATGTTATAATATCAGTGGAGTAACTTCAACAGAAAGTAGATGACCTGGAAAGTTAAAAATATTTACTATCTCTGGATTTAGAATGTTTGCAGATCCCTGACCTGAGTAAATATTCCAATGTTTGAATACACTATTTACTATTTGATTACAACCCACTTACTCTGAAACTTTTTGTCTACTGGTCAATTTCAGTAAGGTATAAAACATAACAAGAGGGTTTCAGCTTTATTTCTTTGTAAGACATTAACCAGTTTTTTAATCTATTAGCAGATTTATTACAGGATCCCTTTGGCTGACTGAATATGTACATTCCCTTTCTCTACTTCTTTTAAATTATTGGACTTTTATTATTTAAAAACATAAATAAAATTTTAGTTAGCAGTTTTATATGAACTTTAGAATGTTATACACTTACAACATCAGGGAACATCACTGAATGAAACATGAAAGAAGATATTGGTGATTGTCAGGAAAGGAAGAAAGTTCTGGAGAGTGTCTCTCATTGGTCATCTCTAAAATTTGCACTTAATTGAATATAATACAACCATAGATGGCACATTAACCTATAAAACATAAACATTAAAACAATACTGATGATTTTATTGGTCAAAAAGATTAGTCAAGCAAGTATTAAGAATATCTCATACTTAACACTGATTTGTTACACATTATCTATAATAGTTGTGACTAATGGTATAATTCTGTTTTAGTTATTTCTTTGAAAATAACAGATATTAGTCTCCTACTAGCTTCATTAAATTTGTAAACAAACAAACAAACTACTTTCTAATTGGAAGAAGCATCTTAGCTTCAAAAATCAAAAGGAAGTCTCAGCAGCTGAGACATGGATTAAGACTCAGACTAAAAGAGCAAGTGATTTTGCTAGTCTAGAAACTGAATAAGGCAGTGAAATTCCCTTTTTTTCTTCCACTATTAATGAAAGCAGAATCTAACTTCCGCATCTTTATGTCCCTATATGGCCCAGCAAAGTGCCTACCTCACTGTGCATGCTCAATAACCATTTATTGAACCAAATAGCCAGTATTTTGATAAGCATGATAAGTAAATATGACTGGAAAAATAAACACACATTGCATTCATCTATAGAAATAGGAATATATTTCATTTGCTGTTAAGTGTGGAAGCTGGGTTGGGTTGGAGCTTTAAGTGATAACTGAAGGCGACTCTTCTTCACAACTCCAGAATGGCTTGATGTCCACTCTCAGCACAGAAGTCACTGTTTCGCCTTCTTTTTTCTGTCACTGTCTGCTTTTGGAAGTAGCTGGGAGATAATATCTACCTTTCCCTTAAACTCCCCTGGGGCCACAAAGTCAGCTGAACTTATTGCATTATAGGAACTGTCCACCTTAATTGCATTGACAAGACATGCCAGGCCTGTGCATATATCCTGATCCTTCTAATCCCTTTAGTTCCATCACCTGGACATTTTATTTGAAATTGATTTTTAAATGTCTGAGTAATTGAGGTTTATGTGTAGTTGCTTCTCTGCAATAGAGGTAAGCTGAGGCTGTTTATATCCTTATTAAATGCTGATTAAAAGTGATTGCATTACTGGAGGCCCAAATGGTGCCATTCCTCAGGGCACCCATCAGAAAACAGTTTCTGATCTGAGCAGCTGGGGAACAGAAGTAGTAGGGTTGTGCTTTGTCTCTCGTGTAGTCTCTGCAGATGACCATTTCCAATACAAGTCTCTTTATTTTTATTGGTTTTGTTTTTTTCTCTCTCTCTTTTTTTGGGGGGGGATAGTCAGGGTCACACCCAAAAAGCATTCAGTGATTATTCCTTGCTCTGCACTCACAAATCAATCCATGTGGGATACCAGAGATTGAATCTGTGAATTTGGGTCAGTCACATGTAAAGAAAATACTCTACCCACTGTGCATCAGATTCTAGTAAAGACAAAATAATTTTTTCCCAGAGAGATGAAATGTTCACTAATCTATCTTAAGACCTATCATTTGTGTGTAGAGGAGGCCAGAGAGAGTATCGCAGGTAGGATACTTGTCTTGCATGTGGTCAAGGAGTGTAGTCCAAAAAACCGAAAAACTAACCAAAACTAAAAGTTATGTTTTTAAGTAAGAAACCTAACATCTTTGGTGCTGCTTTTATAAACTTGGGCAAATCTAGAGCTTTTGTTGTTTTGGGGTTTTTTTGTTTTTTTTTTTGTTGTTGTTGTTTGTTTTTTTGGTGCTGGTCTTAAAGAACAATTCTCATGTTCTTGTGAGCAAGTTGACCACTTTCCAGTTTAGAAAGAATAAAGTTTTTCATTGGGTGCCATGTAGTGAGACAAGGTCTGTATTTTTATTCAGAAAAACCTGGATTTGAAACTTGGCTCAAGCATGGAATATTTCATCTCCCTTTGGTTCAGTTTCCTTATCTGTGAGATGGAGCTATTGAAAAGTCTACTCCTTGGGGCCGGGAAGGTGGCGCTAGAGATAAGGTGTCTGCCTTGCAAGCCCTAGCGTAGGGAGAATCGCAGTTCGATCCCCCGGTGTCCCATATGGTCCCCCCAAGCCAGGGGCGATTTCTGAGTGCATAGTCAGGAGCAACCCCTGAGCATCAAATGGGTGTGGCCCAAAAACCAAAAAAAAAAAAAAAGTCTACTCCAGAGTAAATATGAAGACAGAATAAAATAGAGATATGAGTGACCAGGCATATAAGGAGCGTGTACTCAATATGAGTTTTTCTTTCCTGAGAGATTATCAAAATGATATTTTAGATGGGAAATATCTGTCTTTGTTTTATAGATATTTTTGTTTATTTATTTGGCCCTGGATCTTCCACTATGAATAATAAATAACCTCTGTTCCATATAAGAACACCAGCAAAATTCTGGAGAATAAAGAGGTCCAAGGAGGCAGGGATTTGGGATTTTCATTCTTTCTTGGCTTAGAAAGAATGTTATCTGGGACAGATAACTTTTATCTATTTTATATCTCAAGCTTTATGTAATGTTTTTATTTAAAATATTTATTAAAAATATTTTATTAAAAATAAAGAAAATTTAGTCCATTGACATTGAGAGAAATAATTATCATAGGATTTAGTGTCATCTTTGTGTAGGAGTTTGTTTGTTTTTAGTCTGTCTTAAAGTAGACCTTTAAGTTTGTCTTTTTAGGCTGATTTTGAGTCTGTAAAGTTTCTGAGCTCTTGTTTATCCATAAGCTACGTATACTTCCTTGACCACTCCTTCTTATATCTCCAATAGAGCCACGTTACTGGAATCACCTTGATCAGCATCATAATTGAAGGGAGAAAAATGGATGATACCAAGACCAGACAGTCATATGTTCATTTGATGGAAATAAAAAATGATCAGAGTTGAATACGAAATCCAAAGTCAATGACAACAGAAACAATACCCAATCTGCATCAAGCTGTACATGGGGGAACATTTACACTAGCATTACGGGGGACAAAGGAGGGGGAAGTGGGACGCATGATAGGAACAGGGGTGGAGGGAGGACACACTGGTGGTGGGAATGCCCCTCATTCATTATTACTATGTGCCTTAAATATTATTGTGAATTGCCCACAATAAAAAAAAAAATCAATTCCGGTCACTCTGCAATGTCCTCTCAGCACACCAGGGGGCAGAAACTCCTTGACTCCTTGACTGCCTGAGGAAGTCTGGACTTGTGTATCACTAAAGCTTTTGCAACAAAGAAAGGTACCTACAGACCTACAGATCATTAAAGGGTAAATTTCCAGGATTTGAAATTTCACTCTTTGTTAGCCGGATCTGGGAGCCACAGATCTCTCTCTGTCTGCTTAATCTTCTCAAAATTCTGTCTAACACATTGCCAAGTTCTATTCTAGCTGTTGCACTGATTCAAATAGATTAAAATTTAGCCAAGTACCATTGCATTGAAGGATCTCCCTTCAAAGTAGACTGAACTTCCGACTCAGAACTTATCTTGATCTGTCTTAAAGATACAAGTATGACATGCACCACACTGACTGTGTTCCAAGAGAACTAAGTAATAGTCAAAGTTGCTGAAGAAGGAGAGTGGCAGGGAAACCTCACAAAGGAGGTCCTCAGGAATGATTGAATCAGACTCTGCCAATGCTAGGACTTGAATGGCAAAAAAGGCAAGTCATTGATGTTATAATCCAGAGCAAAAGGTTCACATGAGGGCCCAGAGAGATAGCACAGCGGCGTTTGCCTTACAAGCAGCCGATCCAAGACCAAAGGTGGTTGGTTCAAATCCCCGTGTCCCATATGGTCCCCTGTATCTGCCAGGAGCTGTTTCTGAGCAGACAGCCAGGAGTAACCCCTGAATACTGCCGGGTGTGCCCCCCCCAAAAAAAAGGTTCACATGAAAAGCAAGGGAAGGATAGATAGAACAAAACATGCCCAAGCTCTAATTGAATGGGCTTGAAAAGAAATGAAAAAAAAAATTCCTGGAATATAAATTCCACTCCTCACTTTGTATCAAAAAATGTATAGTTACCATACAGGGGTGAAAGAAATTTGTCTTCCCCAATTTTAAAATAGGAATCTATGCCACTCCCCCACTTGAAAAAAATGTTAAAAGATAATCAACATGAAGGCCACTATTTATTGTACATGAGTGTGTTCCTGGATTTTCTAACCACTTTATTAAGATTTGGACCATTTAACTGAGCAACACTGTCCATTCAACGAACCAAAGAACAACCTTATTCAGACATTCATTCCATTAAGTATCTTCAGTGCTTTATTTGTTCTGGGATCTGGGCATGTGATCAGGTATAAAACAGTCCAAATTTACTTTCTGATAAAACTTATTTAAAGAAAGACAAGCAAGCAATAAATAGCCATCTGTTAGACATTAAAATATGAGGTTGGAGCTGAAGAAATAGTAATGCACAATGCTGACCCAGGTTTAGTCCCAACATCCCATATAGTCCCTGAGCTCTGCCAGGAGTGATTACTAGTGCAGAGCCAGGAGTAACCCCTGAGCAACACGAGGTGTGGCTCAAAAATATAAAACATGAGAGAGGGTCTGAAGTAATAGAATAGTGAATAGGAAAGGGCATTCAATTCCAGACATCCTAAAGCTTCCCTACGCCCACCAGAAGTGATTCTTGAAAATAGAACCAGAAAAAGACCCTGAGTACAGCCCGATACAACCAAAAAAAAAAAAAAAAAAACCAATAAAAAATGCACTCTTTGTGTGCACAAAGATACAAAGAGTGTATGTAAAATGCCCAATAATACCAGTAAATAGAAAACTCAGACATGGGGTGGGTGTCTTGGAATCTTGTGCCCCTTCTATTATGCAATCAGGAACTCCAAGTAGAAAGCTGAGGTCTCAAGAAGAATAGAAGTGCTATTACTATTATTGATAGTAGTAGGTATGGTTACTGTAGAGATAATAAGGGGCAAAATTAGGGTATTTTTCAGAGATAGTCAATATTTAATAATTCTTCAGGATTCAGTGTTAACACTGAAGAAAAATGTTGAACCAACAATGATCACTAAAATTTTGGTTTAAGAAATAGGATGTTCCTGTTCAGTTTGGGGAGTGATTTGCAGCTGAAGAGGACTCGGATAGAGTTCTTGCACTGGTGGTCCTTCTGGAGCTGGTTCTGGTATCAAGAAACAGTCCACCATTGGGAGGTGGTGAGAGGAAGGGCCACAGGGCATGAGTCAGCAGGAGTGTTGGTTGTGGTTTCTTTCTGGGGGGCAAGATGTGGGGCTGAGTGTGTGTCCTTCCACTTGGGAGCTGGGTGATGGCTTGTTGGGACAGGAGGTAAGTCTTGATACCTAATGGCTTAAGAACTGAGGTTAATGAGTGTTAATAAGGTGGGATATCAGGTTGAAATTGGGAAGTGAAGGGATAGTAGAATTTCTGAGGGGGAGGAGGAGGAATAGTATATAGAAGGGGCTATATACACTATAGACATGGATTGTTTACAAATTATGTTTGAGTCTCTTAGAGGAAATCTATCTCTATGTACTCATGCCCACATATAGACATACATTAGTATTCTATTCTTAAGGTATTGTTAGAGGTCTGACCCTAATAGGATGGGTCTGAGCTTTGAAAACTGGTTGAGTTAAGATGAATACTTAGCTTAGGTATAGCTTAGAAAAGAGTGGAAGGGAGAGCCACAGATAAGAGAGAGGAGAACAGAAAAATAGGTAAATATAGTACAAATAAATCAACCATAAATTTAATAAATCAAATAAAAGAAATTGTGTCAGTGCATCGGAGTTGGGAGGTTTTCCCAGTTTCCAGACATTCTGTCAATGATTAGTTTGGGCCTTGCTAAATGAAGATTTCAGGATTAGACAATACCTGGAGCAGTCTAGGATATCCATAGTCTTCACATCTTGTATATTAAGCAATGTGTTAATGAGGTCTACCTATATAGGTGGCTACCCAGTGTAATATTGTTCACTGCATCTTATCTATAAAGGTTCCTTTCCTAAAGAGAAACTATCATTGAGGGTTTTATTTGACATAGATTGCATTGATGATGAGGAAGAAGAGAAAGAAGAAAAAGGTGGTGAAGAAAAAAAGAGAAACGTTAATTTGCCCGAGTAGGTCCTGTAATATAAGTCAGTCGTTATCAATTGGCTGTTTTAGTAGTCTGAATGGTCATATGCTTCAGGTCCTACTAGAGGATGTATACCAGAGAAAGAAGGTATATTGGATTGTTTTATCCAGACATTTTCATAATGCAAACTGAATATGGTATCTAGTATGACTGAGCACCAAGGTGTCTCTTAATCTGTTTATCTTCAAATGCAAGGTAGTCTCCTTCAACACTTGGTTACCTTAATTATTTTTTAAACTCATTTTGTTTATTTTTCCTTTATATCAATATGTAAGTGTATATATATATCTATATGCACATATATATTTGGTCCTGTTTTTGCCTTCTGTACTTCCTTAACTTCACCTGTTTTGGTGTTTTGGTTCTGCTGGGTACCGAAACCTACAAGAAAATAATCTTGCCTGGGACTAAAGCTTAGGTCAAAACCAGGGCACAGAGAAGATGGAGCCTGACACTCTCACCCCCAAAATGCACCAGCAATATAAGATAGCACCATATCTTTTTGCAAAGTCATACTTAAAAAAGGGGAAATTTTACATATAAAAAAGCTCTTATCTATTAGGAATAAGAGTTCATACTTTTCTGCAATACAGGGTCACCTCCTACCTTGAACATATGTCATGTGGTCCCAACTTAGACTCCATGCGTTTAGACAGTGATCGTCCAACCCAAACCCTAGATATCAGATATAGAACTGACTCAGTTCTCCACAACAGCTCCAGGAACTAAACTCCCTCTGGGACATTCTTAATACTGCTCTGATACCAATATGTGCCAGTTTTGGTATGACATCCTGACAATGAGGAAATGGCAATAACTTGGTCTAAAAGCAAGCTGTCTCATCTCAATACCTAACAATAAGATGAAATTAGAAGACACATCATCATTTGATCAGTGCAAAAGCCAAGATTGCTAACTACAGAAGACTGATTGTAACCACCATGACTGAGCAGAATCTATCCCGGGACCAATAAAAAAAGACCCTAGTTCAGGCTTTGGCCTATGACCTGTACAACAACCAAGATCTCTAATTCCAGAGGTCTAACTGAGACAATTGCAACTGAGCAGAACTTCTAGAAACATAATGACTCTATCCTAGGCTTCGTCCTGGGATAGGTGCAAAATCCAAGACCACCAACTGCAGAAGATCAAGTAAAACAACAGTGATGGAACAGAACTTATGGAACTGTAAAGGAAGATTCCCTCCTATGACATGTGCAAATACCAAGATCACTAACTACGGAGGCCTGATTTTATCATCCATGATGGAGCGGAAAACTTCCAGACATCACAAAAGGATTTAGGGAAGAGTAAAAGAGCATGTACGGAGCCTGTAGTTAGACCCATGACAGTATACTTCAAGGGCAGAGGAACCCTATATCTCTTAGGCCAAGGGAGTTTCCTTTCTAATCTCCCCAATTTTTACTGTGCCTATGCAAAAACAAAATAAATAGTACAAATTAAATTTTTCTTTTTATTTTTTTTGTAAATGTTGCTTGTGTTTTTTGTTTTTGTTTTTGTTTTCATTCACTTTTCTTTGCCCTATTTTTCTTTTTTACCTGTGCTTTGATTTGTCTTTATTTCAGGACCATGGTTAGTGTTCGGTTGTTGTTATATTCATTGCTGTGGTTGCTTTTCAGGGTTTTTGTTTGTTAGTTTTGTTTTGTTTTATTTTGGGTTTGATTTTTCTTGTATTATTTTTATGTTTTCCTTCTTTTTTCCCTTTTGTTCCTTTTTTAAATTTTTATTGTGACTGAAGTTCATTACACAAAATTATTTATGGTACATAGTGACAATGAATGAAGGGCATTCACACCACCAATATTGTCCTCCCTCCACTCCTGTTCCCAGCATGTCTCCCATATCTCCCTTCTTTACCCCCCAGAATACTAGTGTAACTGGTCTCCACTTTACAACTTGTTGTCAGTTGGGTATCTCTTCTGTTTGGTGTTCCAGTCTGGTCATTTTTAATTTGCACTACATGTTCATATGATTGGTCCTGGTATCATCCTTTTCCACCCTCAATTTATGAGACTGAATGATTCAAATTATGCTATTTTGTTGGAGATAAAGAGGTTAAGGAAAAGAAAAGAAAAAATTTGGTATCAACTACTAAAAAAAAGAAAGAAAAAAGAAAACAAAGAACAAAAAGAAAAAATCACCGAATAATATCCACAAGAGTGAAAAAGAAAGAAAAAAGTGGAAGAAAAAAAGAGAAGGCAAATAATATCAAAAAAAAACAAACAAAAAAACAAAACAAAACAAAACCAGAAAAAGTGCTGAAGTGACAGGGTTTGGTGTTACCCCACCTTTTTTTTTTTTTGTATAGCCATAATAAGTATAGGGGAAGGAAGGAAATTCCCGTGGCCTAAGAGATTCAGGGTTTCTCAACTCTTGAAGCATATTGTCATGGGAATAACCACTGACTCCATACCTTCTCATTGCCATATCCTAGGGTTGTGTGTGTGTGTGTGTGTGTGTGTGTGTGTGTGTGTGTGTGTGTGTGTGTGTGTGGTTTCAGGAACCTTTCCTCTCAGTTGTGGATGAGAAAATCAGGCCACTGTAGCAAGCAATTTTGGTCTTTGCACAGGCCTAGGATGGAGTCTTAAAGGTTCTAGAGGTTCTGTTCCAACATTTTTTGTGTGTTCAGTTTTCTGTGTCATGTGCTCCATGTTTTTGCTCGTTCCCTAAGCCAAAGTCTAGGAAATTATGGTTCCAAAGGTTCTGCTCAGTCTCTATTGTCAGAATTGGGCCTCTGTACTAAGAAATCTTGATTTTTGTATCCTTTCTTTTCTTAAACTGAGATTTATAGTCTCTAGAAGGACTCCTCCCATTTTTCGCTAGTTTGAATTTTTGTCCCCCTTTTGTCTTTTCTTTTTATTTTTTTCTCTTACCTTCAAACAGAAACACATAAATTGAACCATTTTGTTTTGCCTCACAAATTGAGGAGGAAATAATGGAGGGCACAAAAACCAACCAAACATTGAGTAGAAATAAAAATGATCAGACCTGGACACCAAATCCAAAGCCAACTACAACAGAAACAATACCCAATCTACAACAGGCTAGACACAGAAGGGACCACTTATACTAGCAGCCCCCCCGGGGGGGGGGTGTGGAGGGGCATATGGGATGCATGCTGGGAACAGGGGTGAAGGGAGGACACGTTGGTGGTGGGAATGACCCTGACTCAATGTCACTATGTACCTTAAATACTGCTGTGAATGATTTGTAATCCACTTTGGTCAAAATAAAAATAATCATTATAAAAAAAGAAAGAAATAGGATGTTAGTGTCACAGCTCTTTTAGAATTTGTCCAGCAGGCCTTCTGGTCTCCACCGGAAGCCCATAAAAAAAAAAGAAATAAGGTGTTGGGGCCAGAGCAGGGAGCAGTGGTAAGACATTTGCTTTGCACACAGCTGACCTAGGATGGACCATAGTTCAAGGTTCGATCCCTCAGCGTCCCATATGATCCCCCAAGCCAGGAGCGATTTCTGAGCGCATAGCCAGGAGTAACCCGGGAACATCACTGGGTGTAGCCCAAAAACCACACACACAAAAAAGAGAAATAGAATGTTGCACAGTACTCCTCGTTGACATTTCAGTTTGGTAATTTGTGGGGAGAAAATATTGTAAAGTTCCGTTCTCTTTCTGATGAATTAGATTTGAAATATTCCTGAAATGTTAGTGTAAATTTAGGTAGGTTAGGACTGTAACTTAGGAATTTTAGAAGAAAACAGAGAAACTCCAGGCAACTCTGTATTTAGAAATCAATCATAATAGCAAAGGCAAAACATAAACACTAGTCTTTGTATGGGAGGAAATATAGGCAATATGAAGACTAGAAGCCAAGAAAAGAGAGGCTTTTAGTAAGTAGAGAGTTGTAGTACCAAATGATGCCAAGAGATCACACAAAGCAACATGGAGAGTTGGAAACCTAACTGATTCTGTTCAAGAAAAGAAAGATGATGTAGTTGAGTTCTCTTAGGAATTATACCCAGTAGGGCATTTTACAAGACAACTAACAAGTATCTCTACAAACTCAATGCATAGGGGCCAGAGATATAGCACTGGGTTTAGGTGCTTATCTTGCTTGCACTATAGTCATCATGGACACTGCAGGATCCAAGGAGTTCTGCATTCTCATCAACAACTCTTGGTGCAGTTGGCAAAGGATTCCCCAGAGGAACCCCTGGTCTCCTGAGTATTGCTTGGGATCCTGATCCCAAAATTCTGTAGTCAGAGAAAACATGCTTTTATTTATGTTTCAAGATTTAACTAAATTAACATATAAAATCAGATGAAATGGTGGAAAGTTGTTTGGATTGCTAACCAACCAACAGCTTGGTCATAATTAAGAATTGTGTTGGTGAAAATTAAGAAAATATTAACCAGGGACCAGAGCGATAGCACAAAGGTTTGCCTTGCACACTGCTGAGCCAGGACAGACCTGGGTTCAATCCTTGGCATCCCATGGTTCCAGGAGTCAGGAGTGATTTCTGAGTGCATAACCAGGAGTAACCCCTGAGGGTCACCAGCTAAGGCTAAAAAGAAAATATTAACCACTAACCTTACTGGGTAATATTAAGAAGCTTCTAAATTTTTATTATGTTTGGTATTTTAATGTTTGTGTAATAAAAGTACTTATTTTAAGAGATGCACTGGCATACTTAGACGAAACCATGCCATGAGATCTGATATTCTCTTCAAACTAGAAAGCCAAAATAAATAAAATTAATGAAAAATATTGACAACAGTTATTAACCTTTATATCTATGTTGTAACTACAGGATGACAAAATAATGTCTACCTTTATTTATGTTTGGCAATTTTTACTCATGAGTGTTGCAAAAACAGATGCACTGTAAAGAAATGTAAAATAGGTCAGTCACGAAAAGGGAATGTAGGTTGAGAAAAGTTTTGATTCTTTTTAATAATTTTTTATAAAAGTAGTTTTATATTCATGGGAAAATTGAGAGAAAGATGCAGAGATTTCCCATGTGATCTCTCTTCCTATATTTGCAAAACTTCCATTTTATATATATATATATATATATATATATATATATATATATATATATGCAGAGGAGTCTTTTTAATACAACTCATGGACATATGATCACCACCAAAGATCCATCACTTACAGTTTTTTGTTTGTACATTCCAGATTAGTGTGTATAGATACGCATCCCTCTTTAAGAGGTCATAAGAGTTCACTGCCCTAAAGCATTCAGAATGAAATCATTCTATATGCAGCCTTGGGATTCATTTATATCCCATTATTTTTTACTAAATGATTGCATTGTAGCTTAATTATTCACTTACGCTGCTGAAAGACATTTTAGTTACCTTATTTCTACACTTCTTAGTGTAAGCTACCATCAACTTTCATTAAAGGTTATCTGTGTACCAAATAAAACTTCTAACTTCTTTAGATAAGTACTAAAGAGGGAAATTATGGGACCATCTGGTAAGGAATGTTGAATTTTGTAAGAAACCACCAAGTTGCCTTTCAAAAGTGACTTACCATTTTGCATTTAGACTATCAATGAATGACAGTTTGTATTACTTCACAGTAATAGCATTTAGTACTGCAAGTGCTTAGATTTTGGATACTTGATAATTTTGTAGTGAAGTTTTATTCATTGTTGTTCCCTCAACATATATTTTCATATTTTTTGTTTTCTGCCTTTTGTCTTTTTTTAGCCATGCTTATGCTGCTATTTGTAAGGATCTAGAAAATAGCTTCAATGACTGATGTGGGTTTGAGTTTAATCCCTAGTCCCAAAAGTGACATAATAAAATATTCAAGTCCATGAGAGCAACACATCTGAAATGTGCACAACTAGTAATTGTATGTACCACACAGTTACTATCTTAAGATCACAACAATAAAGTGAAGAGAATAAAATAAAATTAATTTAAAAAATCTCTGGCACATTATTTAATCAACTTGGATTCTTATTGTTTCATTTTAAGAATTATTTGTACATCTGTCAGATTTCTAATATATACTCATACAATAAAAGTACTATGTCATTCTTTTCAAATATATTCGCCAAATTATGACACAATCTACTTTTCCTAACATATAATGGCAGAGCTGAAGTTTCTAATTTTAATAAAGGTCAGTTAAATCATTATTTTGTTCACAAGTCATATTTTTAGAATTATACCTTAAAAGTTATCAACAAAACCAAAGTCTTCTAAGTTTTTGTATGTTATTTTTAGTAGTTTTATGGTTTTGAATTTTATGCTTCTGTCTACTATACATAATGATTTTGTGAAAATTATATAGTTAGAGTCCATAGTTCCACATGTGACTATTTAGTTGCTCCAGTACCCTTTGTTGAAAAGATTCTTTGCTCCTTCTTTACTACCTTTGCTCTTTGTCTAAGATCAATTGTAGTTTTAATCGGAATAAAATTGAACTATATGGAGTTTCTACTTTTGGGTTTTTTTTTTATTATGTTTCCTTTAGCTAGTTATCTAGTCTTTTGTCAGTAGCTTTACAGTAAATACTGAACTCTGGGGATTCAGTGTTCTAAATTTGTATTTCTTCAATATTATATAGTCTATTCTGATCGTTTACTTCTTCATACAAATGTTCCATAATCAGTTTGTCAATATATACAAAATTGCTTATTGGGTTTTTGGTTCATGTGGCATTTAACCTATAGATCAAATCAAAAAAGAAGTGACATATGAAACCAAGAGATAATACAAAGATTAAGGCACTTGCCTAGCATGTGTTTGCAACTGCCACCTTTTTTAAATTCTGCATTGCAGAGTGGTTGCCTGAGTACTTCCAGGCAGAACCCCTGAGCACAGAAATAGATGTGTCACTTGAGCACCACTGCGAGTAGCTTCTCAAAACAAAATGAGAAGAATAATAAAATATAAATAAATAATGTGGCATCAGGACAATACAGCATCTTTTTATTTATGAACATCAATTATATCTCCATTTATTTTGTTTTCTTTCCATTATTTTTATCAGAGCTTGTAATACATATTGTGTTAGCTTCATACCAAAATACTTAATCTATTTAAGTAAATGTGTACTGTATTTTTATTTTCCTTTTTTAATATAAAATCTTTATTTAAGCACCATGATTACAAACATGATTGTAGTTGGGTTTCATTCCTAAACAGAATACCCCATTCAACAGTGCAACATTTCCACCACCAATGCTCCCCTCCCTCCTTTCCAACCCTGTCTGTATTTGATATAGGCATTCTACTTCTCTCATTCATTAACGTTGTCATGATAGTTATTAATGTAGTTATTTCCCTAATTGCACTCACCACTCTTTGTGGTGAGCTTCATTAAATGAGCTGTAACTTCCAGCCCTCCTCTCTTTTTTTTCTGAAAATTATTGTAAGAATGTCTTTCATTTTTCTTAAAACTCATAGATGAGGGAGACTATTCTGCATCTTTCTCTCTTCCTCTGATTTATTTCACTCAGCATAATAGATTACATGTATATCCACGTACAGGAAAATTTCATTACTTCATCACTTCTGATGGCTGCATAATATTCCATTTTGAATATGTAACAGTTTCTTTAGCCATTCATCTGTTGAAGGGCATCTCAGTTGTTTCCAGAGTCTGGCTATTGTAAACAGTGCTGCAATGAATATAGGTGTGAGGAAGGGATTTTTGAATTGTATTTTTGTGTTTCTAGGGTATATCCCTAGGAGTGGTACAGCTGGGTCATAAGGGAGCTCAAGTACACTATTTATTGCTAGAAAAAGGAAAGCAATTTATTTTTAAATATTTTCTTGTATTTCACACCCTTGCTCTAATTTCTTATTAGCTTCAATATTCTTAGTCAATTTTTTCTGAGTTTATACATAATTATCATGTCAACTGTGAAAAATGATAGTTTTGCATTCCCTTTAAAAATATATATTTCCTTTTCTTTATCTGATTTAATTAATAATAACTTTCAGTATGATATTAAAAAGAATTGGGGTCCAGAGTGATTGCACAGTGGTAGGGCATTTGCCTTGCATGTGGCTGACCCAGGAAGAACCTGGGTTTGATCCCCAGCATTCCATATGGTCCCCCAAGCCAGGAGCAATTTCTAAGCCTATAGCTAGGAATAACCCCTGAGCATCACCGGGTGTGGTCCAAAAACAAAACAAAACAATAAAAATAAAAGAATTGGTGTTTACAAATTTGCTTATATCACACCCTATGGAAAACATGCAAATTTCTTATAATTACATATGATAATTACAATAGGTATGATGGTGAATATGCATTATCTATTTGATAAAGCTCTATTTTTCTCTATTATTATTATAAGTGGGTGTTGAACTTTGTTGAATACTTTCTCTCATTCTATCACTAAGTTTTTTAGATTTATTTTCTTTTTCTTTTCTTTTTCTTTTTTTGCTTTGGTACCACACCTGGCAATGCTCAGGGCTTATTCCTGGTGTTAAACTCAGATATTACTCCCAATGGGAGTTAAAGGATCTATGGGTCCCGGATATTAACACCAGGTCAATCACATACAAGACAAAACCCTACCCATTGTGCTTTTGCACTGGCCCTAAATTTCTTGTAGATTATTGTGCTAATGACTACATGAACTGATATTCAAATGCTGAATCAACCTCATATCTGTGACAAACCATTTTGTCACGATGCTGCATTTTTATATATTATTGGATTTTATTTGATAATTTTGTTATGTATTATTTTATACCTGTATTTATGAAAAGTATATGCCTGTACTTCTTTTTCTTTTAATTACTTTATTTAGTTTTAGTATTAGTGTAATGTGGCATCCTAGAAAGTGATAAAATATCTCTTCTACTTCTATCTTCTGAAAAATTATAGCTAATTAGAATATTTTCTCCTTTAATATTCAGTAGAATAAACCTGAAATTCATCCAGGCCTTTGAGGAAAATATTTTAATTACTATTCAAAGGGTAAGTATTAAATAATTTTCATGATGACAATAATGTAAAAAAGAAGAAAACTGATGATACAGGAAAGATATTAAACAAACTGTAGTTCCAAGTAAATAAGATAATGGAAGTGGGGACTTGATAAAGCCTAAATGACATATTGAACCTATAAATTTTAGCCACAAAAGTGAGCGAATATAAGTACAGAAGAAAATGAGCTAGTGTATTTGGTAGTGGAAAAAAATCTCCAACTCCATCAGGTTGATTCTGCTTTCTTGATTATCCATTAAGTGCACTCATCAGCTAAATAATAGTCCATGGTGGCATGGAAGGTAAGGTGAGAAGGAGGATATATAAATTGATTCTTTGGACAAGAAAAAGTACAGTCAGCTTAGCAAGCTATACTAAAATTTTAATAAAAATGTTGAATCATAATTGCAGCTGAGAATATAAAAGATTTTTGGTGATTTATCTCAGTGACATCTAGTTTTTCTGGTAAAGATCTATAATCAATCTTTACTTGGTTCCAACAACTACACAAAGCTTGGCGGTTTTTCCCAGTGTGCATATATTTAAGTATAGTAGAAAGACCAAATGAATGTGTTTGGAAGGAACCAACTATACAGATGTAAAATGGAATTTTCACTAGTTAAGAAAGAAAAAAGGAAATAAAGAGCAAGAAGAAATGGAAAGTTTAAAATAGCCTCCACATGTATTTATTAAAAATACATCTGTGACACTATTTGATACTTGACACTATTTGTATACGCTTTAAGTAATTAAAACAATCTTAAAATGCTGTGGTTCTCTGAGGGAGGTAAACAGTGGTGCCCTACCCAGTGGTGTTTATTCAGAAGTTAAATAAATTGGGTTTATATTATAGAATAGATAAATGCTGAGAATTGGTTAGAGTTCAAAATTCAGTGCTAAAGAAATAGGATATGGTTAAGTCTCTTGTCATGCTTGCAACAAACAAGTTCAAGAATAACTCCAGAGCACCACTGGATAGGGCACAAAATATAAAGAATATTATATTGGAGCTATAATGCAGAGGATAGGGCACTTGCTCTAGCATACAATTCACAAAAGTTAAATGCCTGCACACCATATGGTTCTTTAACTGAGCCCCACCAGGATTTATTCTTGAATGCAGAGATAAAAGTAAGCCCTGATCATAGCCAGGTGTGGCCCAAAACCAAAATAATAAATATTAAAATAAAAATAATTTTAAATAACATAAAAGATTTAAAAAGAAAAAGTATCACATCAGATATAAAAATCACAGCTACCAAAACCATCAAAAATGATGACAAGAAGGTAAATATATATGCCTATATATCAACTTATTGATAACACACCTAAAGATAAAAGAATATGATGTATTCTCTATATTTATTCACCATAATATTTTTCTATAAACTTTAAATATGCATACTTAAGAATATCTTCTAAGAAATAAAGCAGAAAAACAAGCCCTAGGACAAAACCCAGATCATATCTTTGTCCTATTCTTAAAATTCACATGTTTAACACTTACCTCCTCCCACCCAAATTAATCAAGAAGAAGTTATGTAACTATTAATATGCCACTGAGGGACAAGCATGTGACTTTGAAAACATATTAATTGCAAAATTCTTCCTTCATTTTTATTCATAGAACTTTTCTTTAAACAACTGACTTGTCTTGTGAATTACAGTTCTGGCTGCCAGAAAAATCTCAGCTTTGAAAGAAAACCAGGTCTGTATTTAAGGCTTCTATTTTGAAATGATTCAGTGTGCAAGATAAATAGTGGATATTCCCCATTGTTGAAGCTAATTTGAATATTTCGTTTTTGAAATTCAATAACTATTGATCGTTTACACTTATGGAATTCTATACTGACCTTTACATGGAGACCTGGACATAGTTCAAATAAACAAAAAGCAACCAACTCGTTATTCCCTTTCTTCCTCTAATGGAAACTTTTAAAACTGATTGTTTAATGGTTATTTGTTACTTCCATTTGTCATTTTCTGTTCCCAAGATGATGGGGCAGTCACTAAATCCACTTTTCTCTAAGACTAGGTGAGAATTAAATTGACATTCAAGCAAAAATAGCCTATTTTTTTATCATAGTACAATTTCAGGCACTATTATCCCATGTCCAAATTTAATTATGCTTGAACAATGTATAAGTAGTAAAGTAACACCAGCATTGAATTCAAAGAGAAGGTGATATTGGTATCAAAAATTAATAAATTGAAAAATGTGACTAGACTCATGAGGCTCTGCATGGCTGATATCCTTCCCACCAGCTGCAACCTCGCTCACACAAGACCACCACAAGCTCTGCCTTCACTCCTCATTAGGCCCTTAGTTAACAGAAAGCCTCTGGGATGACTGTTGGTCCTGCAAGACCCCTCACATCTCAGACAAAATTGTAAAGGATCCCAGGATCCCAGCCTGAAACCCCAGCACAACTCCTGCCCCATAGAAATCCCTGCTATCAGCTAGCGTGCCTTTGGTTTACCAGCAACTTCTCCAACCCTCCCGATTATCATTTGAACACCCCAAATGGAGCAGAAATTCAGCTTCATCCTGGTGTCTGGGAGGAATGCCAGTACCAAGCTTGATGTTCCAGTTAATAAATCCAAAGGGGACTGTATGGGGCCCTAACTTTACCTTCCATAGCTATAATACTGAATATGTGACTGTGTAAACTTCTTCACACTGAAGATATCAAGATCCCTATAAAAGTTAACAATCCTAAGGACCTGTCTTTACCTATCAGCATTTATACACTATAAGTCCTGTATGGGGAGTAAACTATCAAAATTTAGCCAGAGATTAATAGACACTATAGGGGGAGCTAAATAAAAGTTCAGTAAGCCCAAGGAATAAAACAATAGCTCAGAGGCAATGCAAACACAAACCAGCTATATAATCTCTTAAAGACTTTAGGGACACCATGATATGGATGTTTAATAAGCTCAAATAAGTTAGTAAAGGTAAAATCAAGTAAGTATGAAAATATAAATGATCATTTTATATATATACATATATATACATATATATATATACATATATATATACATATATATATACATATATATACATATATATATGTGTAGAATTGCAATCATAAGTGACAGAACTGAAGAGTATGTTAGGTGAAATAAAACATTTAAGGGATAACTTCAACCACAAAATGACAAAAATTGAGGAAATATTCAGTGAGTTTTATTATGAGATGCAGCAAATCTCTAGAATTAATAAATAATAGAAGAAAGTCTAAAAAAATAAACAGCACACATCACAAAGAACAAGAACAATCACTGTTGGTGGGGATATGTTGGGAGAAAAGAACTCTCATTGGTGGGAATGCTGTCTAGTTAAGTCTTTATAAAAAATAATATGGAGATTCCTTAAAACTGGAAATTGAACTCCCACATGATCCAGCTATACCACTTCTAAGGATATACCGTAGGAACACAAAAACACAATACAAAAATTCCTTCCTCACATCTATATTAATTATAACCCTATTTACAATAGCCTCACTCTGGAAACAACCGAGATGCCTTTCTACAAATGAATGGCTAAAGAAACTATGGTATATATACATAGTGGAATATTATGCAGCCGTCAGGAGAGATGAACTCATGAAATTTTCCTATACGTGGATATACATGAAAACTGTTATGCTGAGTGAAATAAGCCAGAGGTAAAGAGAGAAACAAAGAATAATCTCACTGATCTATGGGTTTTAAGAAAGATAAAAGGCATTATTGTTATAAACCCCAGATTAGGACCAGAAGGACCAGCTCATGATATGAAGCTTACCACAAAGAGTTGTGAGTGCAGTTAGAAAAATAACTACACTAATGCCTACCATGGCACTGTTAATGAGTAGAAGTAGAATGCCTGTATCGAATGCAGGCAGGGGGTGGGAATGTTGCACTGGTGAAGGGCGGTGTTCTATCTATGACTGAAACCAAACTACAATCATGTTTGAAATCATGGTGTTTAAAAATAGAATTAAAAATATAAATAAATAAATAAACAGCATACTAGGAAGTGAATTTAAGAGGAATATCATGAATCATGTGTGTCCTAGAAGAACAGAAAGGAGAATTTGGTGAAAAATTAGTAGTCCAAAAAATCAAGATTGTCCCAGAATTGGAAGTCCATACACTCATATTTAAAACATTTGAGTGGTCCCAACCAAGATGGATTCATATAGAAGAAATTCAAAGCTCACTGTAATAAAAAAGTGACAAAAAAACAAAGACAGAAATGAAATGTTGCAAGTAGCAAAAAAAAATACAAAGAAAATCCCATAATATCCATAGCAAATTTATCAAATGAGATTTTGGAATCAGAAAAGAATGAAAAAAATGTAGTTTAAAAAAGGAAGTAGGTATAGTCTTGAGAGTTTTCTAAGTAGAGTATCATGTCATCTGCAAACAGCGAGAGCTTGACTTCTTCCTTTCCTATCTGGATTCCCTTGATATCTTTTTCATGCCTAATCACTATAGCAAGTACTTCCAGTGCTATGTTGAATAGGAGTGGTGAGAGAGGACAGCCTTGTCTTGTGCCAGAATTTAGAGGAAAGCTTTCAGTTTTTCTCCATTGAGGACAATCTTTGCCACTGGCTTTTGGTAGATGGCCTTAACTATATTGAGAAAGGTTCCTTCCATTCCCATCTTGCTGAGAGTTTTGATCAAGAATGAGTATTGGACCTTATCAAATGCTTTCTCTGCGCCTATTATATGATCATGTGATTTTTATTTTTCTTGTTGTTGATGTTGTGTATTATGTTGATAGATTTACGAATGCTAAACCATCCTTGCATTCCTGGGATAAAACCTACTTGATAGTAGTGGATGATCTTTTTTTTTATAATTATCTTTATTTAAACCATGATTACAAACATGATTATAGTTGTATGAGTACAGTCATGTAAAGAACACCCCCCTTCACCAGTGCAACATTCCGAACAACCTATTTCCCAGATCTCCCTCCTCCTTAGCCCCCCCACACCTGTACTCGAGACAGACTTTCTACTTCCCTCATTCATTCACATAGTTATGATAGTTTTCAGTGTAGTCATCTCTTCAACTGCACTCATCACTCTATGTGATGAGCTTCATGTCATGAGCTGCACCTACCAGCCCTCATCTCTCTTGTCTATGAGATACTGTTATAAAGGTCTTTCATTTTTCTTAAAACCCATAGAGTGGATGATCTTCTTAATTAGGCATTGAATCCTATTTGCCAGGATTTTGTTGAGGATCTTTGCATCTGTGTTCACCAGCGATATTGGTCTGTAATTTTCTTTTTTTGTAACATCTCTGTCTGTTTTAGGTATCAAGGTGATTTTGGCTTCATAAAACTATTTGGAAGTGTTTCTCTTTTTCGATTTCATGAAATAGTTTTGCGAGGATTGGTAGTAGTTACTCTTGAAAGGTTTGAAAGAATTCATTAGTGAATCCATCTGGCCTGGGCTTTTGTTTTTGGACAGACATTTGATTACTGTCTTAATTTCCTCAATAGTGATGGGGGTGTTTAGATATGCTACATCCTCTTCATTCAACCATGGAAGATTATAAGAGTTCAAGAATTTATCCATTTATTCCATGTTCTCATTTTAGTGGCATAGAGTTTCTCAAAGTAGTTTCTGATTACCCTTTGAATCTCTGCCATATCAGTAGTGATCACTCCTTTTTCATTCCTAATACAAGTTATCAAGTTTCTCTCTCTCTTTCTTTGTTAGTTTTGCCAGTGGTCTATCAATCTTGTTTATTTTTTCAAAGAACCAACTTCTGCTTTCGTTGATCCTTTGAATTGTTTTTTGGGTTTCAACTTCATTGATTTCTGCTCTCAGCTTTGCTATTTCCTTCTGTCTCCCTATTTTTCGGTCCTTTTGTTGAGCACTTTCTAATTCTATGAGCTGCGTCATTAAGCTATTAAGGTATGCCCCTTCTTCTTTCCTGGTGTGTGCTTGCAAAGCTATAAATTTTTCTCTCAGTACTGCTTTTGCTGTGTCCCATAGGTTCTGACAGTTATGTCTATATTATCAGTTGTTTCCAGGAATGTTTTGATTTCCTCTTTGATTTTATCTCGGACCCACTTGTTATTCAGTATTAGGTTGTTTAACTTTCAGGTATTAAAGTTTTTCTTCTGTGTCCCTTCGTAGTTCACATATAATTTCAGGGCCTTGTGGTCAGCGAAGGTAGCCTGCAACAATTCTATCCTCTTAATATTATGGAGGTATGTTTTATGTGCTATCATTAGTCTATACTGGAGACTGTCCCATGTACATTAGAGAAGAATGTGTATCTAGGTTCCTGGGGGTGCAGTGTCCTTTATATATCTACTAGGCCTCTTTCTTCCATTTCTCTTTTCAGGTCTAGTATATTCTTGTTGGGTTTCAGTCTGGTTGACCTATCATGTGTTGACAATGCCTTGTTGAAGTCTCCCACAATTATTGTGTTGTTATTTATATTATTTTTCAGATTTGTCAACAATTGTATTAAATATTTTGCTGGCCCCTAATTCAGTGCATATATGTTTAGGAGAGTGATTTCTTCCTGCTGTACATATCCCTTGATTAATACAAAATGTCCATCTTAGTCCCTTATAACTTTCCTGAGTATAAAGTTTGCAGCATCTTATATTAGTAAGGCCACTCCAGCTTTTTTATGGGAGTTGTTTGTTTGAATGATTTTGCTCCAGCCTTTTATTTTGAGTCAATGTTTGTTCTGACTATTCAGGTGCATTTCTTGTAGGCGGCAGAAGGTTGGATTGAGTTTTTGATTTATTTATCCACTCTGTGTCTCTTAAAAGCTTCTAGAATTAGTAAACTCACATAGCAATGTGGCAGGTTACAAAATTAACACACAAAAATCAATGGCCTTTCTATGCACCAATGATAATAAGGAAGAAATGTACATTAAGAAAACAATCCTATTCACAATAGTGCCACACAAACTCAAATATCTTGGAATCAACTTGACTGAAAATGTGAAGGACCTATACAAAGAAAATTATAAAACTCTGCTCCAAGAAATAAGAGAGGACACGTGGAAATGGAAGCACATACCCTGCTCATGGATTGGCAGGATTAACATAATCAAAATGGCAATACTCCCCAAAGCGTTGTACAGCTTTAATGTGATCCCTCTGAAGATACCCATGACATTCTTCAAAGAAGTGGATCAGACACTTTTGAAATTTATTTGGAATAATAAACACTCGAGAATAGCTAAAGCAATCATTGGGAAAAAGAATATGGGAGGAATTACTTTTCCCAACTTTAAAATTTACTACAAAGCGATAGTTATCAAAACAGCATGGTATTGGACTAAGGACAGGACCTCAGATCAGTGGAATAGACTTGAATACTCAGACATACAATCACCTAATTTTGATAAAAGAGCAGGAAATCCTAAATGGAGCAAAGAAAGCCTCTTCAACAAGTGGTGTTGGCACAACTGCCTAGCCACTTGCAAAAAATTGAACTTAAACCCCCAGTTAACATCATGTACAAAGGGAAAATCCAAATGAATTAAAGACCTCGATATCAGACCCAAAATCACAAGATATATAGAACAACTTGTAGGCAAAACACTCCAGGACATTGAGACTACAGGCATCTTCAAGGAGGAAACTGCACTCTCCAAGCAAGTGAAAGCAGAGATTAACAGATGGGAATATATTAAGCTGAGAAGCTTCTGCACCTCAAAGGAAATAGTGCCCAGGATACAAGAGCCACCCACTGAGTGGGAGAAACTATTCACCCAATACTCATCAGATAAGGGGCTAATCTCCAAAATATACAAGGCATTGACAGAACTTTACAAGAACAAAACATCTAATCTCATCAAAAAATGGGGAAAGAAATGGACAGACACTTTGACAAAGAAATACAAATGGCCAAAAGACACATGAAAAAATGCTACACATCACTAATCAGGAAGATGCAAATCAAAACAACTATGAGGTACCACCTCACACCACAGAGATTGGCACACATCACAAAGAATGAGAACAAGCATTTTTGACAGGGAAGTGGAGAGAAAGGAACTCTTATCCACTGCTGGTGGGAATGCCGTCTAGTTCAACCTTTATGGAAAGTGATATGGAGATTCCTCCAAAAATTGGAAATCGATCTCCCATACAATCCAGTTATACCACTTCTAGGAATATACCCTAGGAACACAAAAATACAATACAAAAATCCCTTCCTTACACCTATATTCATTACAGCACTATTTACCATAGCAAGACTCTGGAAACAACCAAGATACCCTTCAACAGACAAATGGCTAAAGAAACTGTGGTACATACACACAATGAAATATTATGCAGCTGTCAGGAGAGATGAAGTCATGAAATTTTCCTATACATGGATGTACATGGAATCTATTATGCTAAGTGAAATAAATCAGAGAGACAGAGAAAGACGGAGAATGGTCTCATTCATCTATGGGTTTTAAGAAAAATAGAAGACATTCTTGCAATAATAATTTTCAGACACAAAAGAGAGGAGGGCTGGAAGTTACAGCTCACCTCATGAAACTCACCATAAACAGGGATGAGTTTATTTAGACATATAACTACATTGTGAACTATCATAACAATGAGAATGTATGAAGGAAATAGAAAGCCTGTCTAAAATACAGGTGGGGGTAGGGTGGGGAGGAGGGAGATTTGGGACATTGGAATGGAAATGTTGCACTGGTGAAGGGTGGTGTTCTTTACATGACTGAAACCTAAACACAATCATGTATGTAATGAAGGTGTTTAAATAATATATATATATAAATAATTATAACTATAACAATAAAAGAAAAAATAACTCCTGAAAAAAGGAAGTAGGTGAATGCCTCAAGTTGAATACTTCATCCAGTTATATTATCATTCATATTTGAAGGAATGATAGAAAATTTCATGAACAGTCATCAGTTTAGGAATTTCAGCCTTAAAACCAGTGTCTAAAGAAGCAATAAATGAGCTTCTTTAAAAGGTAAGACAAACCACACAATCAAGCATGACTTCTACAAATGGAAGTAATAAATTCCTTTATTAAAATAATCTTACTCAATGCCAATAAACTGAACTCACAAATTAAATAACAGAGTGGAAGGATAGATCAGGAGCCAGCATTCTTCTGCTTTCTACATGCATATCTGAATAGTCAGGATAAACACAGGCACAATTAAAGTCTAGAAAAGAATGTAACAGGCAAGAAATGTCTTTAAAAAGTCCTGTTGTTCATACTTATATTAGAGAACATATACTTCAAATTAAAAAAATATCATGAATGTTTATTTTTTAATGATCAATCAGTCTAAAAGAATTCACGCTCCTAAACATATATGCTCCTAATGATGTTTCCATCAAAGTAGTTTTAAAAAACTGCTAATAGTCATTAAGGAAGACATTGACAGTGTTACAATAGTAATAGAAGAATTTAACATTCCTCTTTTGCTCCTGGATAGATCATGTATACAAAAAGTAAATAAAGGAATAATGATCCTGAAGGAAGAAATAAAATAAATGGGAAATGGGCCTACCAAACATATATATGGCCATTCATCCCAAAATGTTGAGTACACATCCTGTTTTTAGTGTACATGGAACATTCTCCAAGATAGCCATTATATTGGGTCACAAAACATGTTAGCAGGGACCAGAACAATAATAAAGTATCTAGGACATTTGCCTCGAAACAAACACAACAAATGTAATAAAATGTAAACGAAATGCAACAAATGCAATAGACAACAATCCCTAGAACTCCACATGGTGCTTTGACACCATCAGGAGTGATCCCTCAGTTGAGAGCCGGGAGTAAATCCTCACTATAGCCAGATGTGGCCTCAAAACAAACAAACAAAAATATCTTCACAAAAATCAAGAAGATACAAATAATGTGAAGTGTCCTCTCAGATCATGAGACTTGAAAATGGAAATTAACCAAAAACAGAACTGAGTAAAAACTCAAAAACTTGGAAATTAAACAACTTTCAACTAATAAATCAGGTCAAAGAGGAAATCAGACAGGAAATATGTCCTTGCAAATGCGTATGAAGATTCCAGTTATCAAAATATATGGGACATAGTAAAAGCAGTGTTAAAGGGAAAGGAAAGTTCATAGAAATGCAAACCAAAAAAGGCCCACATAAAAAATCTAACTGAATAGTTTCAGCATTTAGAAAAAGGACAATGAAAAGAACCCAAAGCAAGCAGAAGGAATGAAATAATAAAATTCAGAGCAGAAATTAATGAAATAAAAACTAAAATTTAAAAATAAAATCAATGAAGCTATTAGCTGAACTTTGAAGGAATAAACTCATGTGATAGGAAGAAATAAAAGATAGGGAACAAAATAAAAAAATAATCAAACCAACAATTAAGTTTATATCCTTGATGAACATAGGTGCAATTATCCCCAGGATAATTTGGAATTAATAAAGTCTTCAGATGCTAACAACCCATCTCCACATAGTTACATGTCATATCTTTGATTCAAATGTATTTTTCCACAATTTCTTATATCAAATTGTTTTATTATTGTTGTGGGCTGTCTAATTAAAATGTTGTAACTACATACATAATATGATTACATTTTATTAGAATCTCTAAGACACAATAACCTCTTCTTTACTCTTTCTACCAAAGGGGAACCTCAGAAAGACCTAATAAAATGTAAAATTATTTCACCATTTCTGAAGCCATGTAAATGCCTCTCTCTCCAGCTATCAATTTTCTTACAAGCATTGACAATATGTTTGGAAACTGCATTGAATAACAGATTGTCTCAGTAAATTCTGGCACCAACTGGAATACATATTATGTGTCAAAATTTGTGGAAAGAAGACAACTAATATTCTGCCACAGGAAACTTGAAGTCACCACTATCTCGGCTCTCAAAGAAAGTAGGTACCTTTCTCCTCTCTAATAATGCCTTTGCTATGGAATGCCTATCTTTTGCTGGCAGAGTTCTATGTCTCTATGCTCATTGTGCCAGATATTCAGTTCAATGTGCTCAGAAAATAAAATAAAGTTGAAGATCTTTAAAAAGATAATCGGGCCCGGAGAGATAGCACAGCGGCGTTTGCCTTGCAAGCAGCCGATACAGGACCAAAGGTGGTTGGTTCGAATCCCGGTGTCCCATATGGTCCCCCGTGCCTGCCAGGAGCTATTTCTGAGCAGACAGCCAGGAGTGATCCCTGAGCACTGCCGGGTGTGGCCCAAAAACCAAAAAAAATAAAAATAAAAAAAAATAAAAAGATAATCTTGGGACTTACCAAATTATTTCCCCTTATTCAGAATTATTCTCTTATTTCAGGCATCAGGCTTGCTTATCAGTGTCTGACAGTAGTGTGTGTATGTATGTATATATATGTATATATATACATATATATATAAAACACAGCAGTGTGTGAAATTTAAAACAACTATGTCCATAAAAGTGGTTCTAAACTCTTATTACATTTTCATTTGAACTCTAAAATAGCTTAAGATTAGATGATCAGACATTTTTATGATGAGAAGATAAAAGGAAAATCAAAGGAAAATGAAATTTTGTCTTTAGTCCCATAATGATGTTTTCTGTATTTGGCTGCCCCATCTTCTGGTTAAGATCATCTACTAATGTTCTATATAAAAACTTGCATTTTTCCCATGTAACTTGAACTAGCTAGTCCTGCTTCCCAGTTAGAGGGAGAAATAAGGGAGGCACCAAGACCAAACAGGTGCAAGACTACAAAGTAGTAAGCTAGGTACAGAGGGGACCACATATTCTAGCAGCCCCGGGGGTGAAGGAAGAGAATATGGGAGGTAGGACGAAAACGGAGGTGGAGGTAGGACAAATTGGTGATGGGAATCCCCCCTGATTTTATGTAAATATGTACCTAAAATATTATTGTCAACAATATGTAAGCCACTATGATCAAAATAAAAATTATATAAAAAACTTGCATTTTTCTATTGTTGGTCTTCTTTAGAACTGTAAAGATTCTATCAGTATAAATAATTTAGATTTACTTATGCTATAACTTCTGGATTATTAATAGAAAATTATGATTGACAGTTCAGATTTCTCTTCCTTGAGTAATCAATGCTCTTTAAATTTACTTACAGATCATTTTAGGAGAACATATGATAAGCTGTTTCTTCTGAATATTTTATTTGAATAATATATACCAATTGGGTCCAGAGGATGGCTCAGTAGCCCAAAGTGCCTATACTGCATTTGTGAGACCATGAATTAGATCTTTTATGGTATGCATCTGTCATCAAGCAAAGTTCCACCATCTCTGCCCAATGTTATGGAGTATGCAGAGTAATTCCAGGACACAATTGCCTATAACTAAACATGTGCAAGAACAGCAGCCAGGTCCTCCACCTCTTTTAGGCATATGTAAGAAACACAGTCACTTCCGTGGGCACATAATCAAAGTATTTGTGAGCCAATTGTGAGTGATTCTCTGTTATCAATAATTACAGTAATAGTAACAATGAGAGAGAAGGGAAAGTGTTTTTTAATTAAAAAAAGAAACAAATGCCAGTAATCTTGAAGTGTCTTTTCAAGAAACAGTAAGATTAGTTGTCCTGACTGGCTGGAATCTCCTTAATTGTATTTATTTAGTATTAGTCAACATATATTAGGAATTTTCCACTCAAAAAATATCAGGCAGTAGCCAAGAACTCATCAGTAGAGAGTGGAGGGAAAGCCAGCCAAAGAAACAAGACAGTGGGTAGATTCATCAAGCCAGATGGCCAAACCGGAAGGTTGAGTCACCTGAACACTTGTTGTTATTTTATTGCCCAGTAAGCAAAGGGAAATTTTGCAGTAATATTTAACAGCATGTTTTTCTTTCTCCCTCATTTAAAGCCACCAGGCCTAAAATGTGTCAAATGAAATTTCAACTGAGAGAGCAGTATGTGTTCCAGGAAATGTCACTAAGGGTTTTGAAGCAGCTGTTGCAGGCATTTCTGCTTTACAAGAACAAGATTATAGAATTCATGAAAAATCTCTGCCTGGTCAGATGGGTTGGGCATATGTGAAATCTCTAGTGTTTCATTTTATCTTTGCTTCAGCTACAAGGAAGACCTGAATATTCAGTTCCCACCCAAAAATGCTGTCCTTGATTTGGAAGTGATGCCTCATTTTGGAGCTCACCTGGGACTAGAAGAGAGCTCAAACCTCAGTCTTTTTCTTTGGAGCTGCTCCTGCTGTTCATGCAGGGCCCAGAATTACAACCTTGGGACTTAAACAATATAGCCCAGCTCTTTCCCCAGAGCTTCTCTGCCTAGCAGAGTATGTTGGTATGCCATTTTCATGTTGATGTTCTCAAAAAGGATTGTTCCCAAGAGGATGAAATGAATTGGCTTCAGAATAGCTGTGAAATGTCCAGATAGCTCCTTGGATCTGGATATCATTACTATTTCCTGCTGTTCCCCATGCTGTGCATTTTGATCTCTTTCATCTTATGCTGCTGCTTCTCTCTGGGACAGCATGGTCCTCAGGTCCTTGGTGGCTCAGCAGTTCACATCTTCAATGTGAATCCGAGTCTGTCACTGTCACTAAATTTTGGTACTGGCTCCCAGGGAATTTCTCAAGTAAATAAAAGGAAGACCTTTGGGTTTACTGTTTTTCACACTCCCAGTTCACAGAATTGAAATTTTAAATTTCTTCTTGATAAACTTCAAAGTATAAGGAGTGAAATGAGAATCTTAGCAAACATACAATAAATCTTTTGTCTGTTTCTCTGTCTGTAGGGATACTTTACAGAGCCTAGTATTGACTATGTGTTCAGGGATCACTATGATGGTGCTGGAAGACCACATGGATTTGCAGGTGTTAGAATCCAGGTTAGCCACATGACAGACAATTTTCAGAGACAAAAGAGAGGAGGGCTGGACGTTACAGCTCACCTATGAACCTCACCACAAAGAGTGATGAGTTTAGTTAGAGAAATAACTACATTGCGAACTATCCTAATAGTGAGAATGTATGAGGGAAATAGAAAGCCTGTCTAGAGTACAGGTGGCGGCAGGGAGGAGAGGAGGGATATTTGGGACATTGGTGGTGGGAAGGTGGCACTGGTGATGGAGAGTGTCATCTTATATGACTAAAACACAACCACAATCATGTTTGTAACCAAGGTGTTTAAATAAAAAATATTTTAAAAAATGAGAAGAAAGAAAGGAAGGAAGGAAGGAAGAAGGAGGAAGGAAGGAAGGAAGGAAGGAAGGAAGGAAGAAGGAAGGAAGGAAGGAAGGAAAGAAGGAAGGAAGGAAGGAAGGAAGGAAGGAAGGAAGGAAGGAAGGAAGGAAGGAAGGAAGGAGGGAAGGAGGAGGAGGGAGGAGGGAGGGGAAGGAAGGAAGGAAGGAGGAAGGAAGGAAGGAAGGAAGGAAGGAAGGAAGGAAGGGAGAAGGAAGAAGGAAGGAGGAAAGAAAGGAAGGAAGGAAAGAAAGGAAGGAAGGAAGGAAGGAAAGGAAGGAAGGAAAGAGAAAGGAAGGAAGGAAGGAAGAAAGAAAAGAAAGAAGAAAGAAAAGAAGAAAGAAAGGAAGGAAGGAAGAAGAAAGAAGAAAGAAAGAAGGAAGAAAAAAGAAAGAAAAGAAAGGAAAGAAAGAAAGAAAGAGAAGAAAGAAAAGAAAGAAAGAAAAAGAAAAAGAAAGAAGAAAGAAAGAAAGAAAGAAAGAAAGAAAGAAAGAAAGAAGAAAGAAAGAAAGAAAAGAAAAAAGAAAGAAAGAAAGAAAGAAGAAAGAAAGAAAGAAAGAAAGAAAGAAAGAAAGAAAGAAGAAAGAAAGAAAGAAAGAAAGAAAGGAAGGAAGAAAGAAAGAAAGGAAAGAAAGAAAGAAAGAAGAAAGAAAGAAAGAAAGAAAAGAATAAAGAAAGGTAGGAAGAAAATGAAAGAAAGGAAAGAAAGAAAGGAAGGAAGGAAGGAAGGAAAGGAAGGAAGGAAGGGAAGGAAGGAAGGAAGGAAGGAAGGAAAGGAAGGGAAGGAAGGAAAGAAAGGAAGGAAGGAAGGAAGGAAGGAAGGAAAGAGAAAGAAAGGAAGGAAGAAAAGAGAAAGGAAGGAAGGAAGAAGAAAGGAAGGAAGGAAGGAAGAAGAAATAAAGGAAAAAAGAAGGAAGAAGAAATAAAGGAAGAAAGAAGGAAGAAAGAAAGGAAAAAGGAAGAAAGAAAGACAAGCACCCTATACGTTGTACTTTCTCTCTAGCCCCTCTGAAAATCTCTTCATGAAAAATGTAACCATACTCAGGACACCTATTTTGGGTTATTCTTTTCCCTATTAACTTATGACTCTTCCATGGATTTCTGAACTGAAGAGAAAATAAGGGAGGCAATGCCTAATTATATGATTGAAAATGAAAAGCCAGATTATTCATAGTGATACATCTTCACTGACTACATTAGTTTCTCATTCTGGTTCAGTAAGGCCTGAATTCAGGGCACACAGAATGCAATGATCCAAATCCCGAGTCCTGATACTTTTTTAAATGAGTCCTCTTGGCTTTCAAGAGCTGGGAATCATCAAACAGAAACTTCCTTGGCTGGAGCACATTATTTTATACTGATACATGCCTCATGTCTTTCCACGTTTGTCCAGAGTTCTATGGTCCTCACTTGATTCACCACATCTATCTTCATTTGTTCTCATTTGTTTTATCTCAGTCATACATAGTCAAATTCCAACTTTTTTGATAGTTAATGTTCTTGAGCTAATTATTTTATTTAGTAGAAAAAAATGACCTCTGCTTTTTAAAGAAAAATAGAGGCTGTAAGACAGATAGTACTGTGCGTAGGGTGTTTGCACTGCGTATAGACAACTAAAGGATAATCCTTCCACTCTATAAGGTTTTCCAAGACCTATCAGGAGTGATCCCTGATATGATCTAGGGTTATGCCTTAAGCATCATAGGGTGTGGCCTCAAAACAAACAAAAAGAAATAGTATGAAATAGAAATATGGAGACAGTTACAGTTTTTACACAGTTTAGGGTACATGCAAGGAATCTTTTCTTTTCTTTGGTTTTTGGGGCCACACCCAGAGGCACACAGAGGTTACTCCTGGCTCTGCACTTAGATATCATTCCCGACAGTCTCTGGGGACCATATGGGATGCCAGAATTTGAACTGATGCCTGTCCTGTGTTGGCAAAAGCCCTGCCACTATGCTATTGCTCGGGACCCAATGCAAGGCATCTTAACATTGGAGTTCCCTTTTGAATCATATAGAAAAATACCCCAAGATTTTCCTATGAATCATATTATAGCTGACTAGAGTTTTTCAAAACAATAAGTCTTTAATTCTGCACATAGTTCTTGACACTGGAAATTTTATACTATGTCATTAGAATCCATTAACAAAAGAACAGGGTTTTCATTATCCTCTATAATATTTCTGAGATATCCATAATATTCAATGGTCATTTATCTTTTGTTAGTGATTGCACATTCCCCCCACAAGGATTTACAATTGTGAGGACTTTATTAATTTAATCTGTATTCAATCACTTTTTATTATTCAGACATAATGCATAAATACCAAGCCCTCAGTTGTCTCAGGATATCAGTGGTTCGAAATTTAAATGCACATTAGAAGCAGAGACAGAGAGGGAGAGAGAGACAGGCAGAGAAAGAGAGATTTGGTGATTACATTTGTTGAAACTCAGTGCTCTTGCAGTGCCAGGGAAAAAATTCTGGACCTTGAATATGTTAAGTTCTACTATATTAGTTGTCTCTGTAATCCCTATGGAGCACTTTAAAAACAGTGAAGCTTGGATCAACTTCCAGAGATTCCAATTTAATGAATGCATCCCAGACTTTAAAACTGTTTATAAAGTTTTCTAGGTCAATAGTTTCCTGTTGATTTAATATAAAATATAATTTCTAATGTTCATGTATCTGAGTGCAACCTTTCTTGACACATCATGGCACAGCATCTTTAGCCCCTTCAGCAGATAGGTCTGAAGATGCAGGGTAGTAGCAGTGGAGAAATAATTCACAAGCAGTCATTTAAAGTTTTATCAGAGTCAGCCAGCTTTATTCCAAAGCCTTATCCAGCCATATGCTTTTCCTCACATGGCTTCTATGCTAAGTTTATTCCAAGCAGCTTTCTCTTTGTTGCTTCTCCTCTGGCTCTTTCCTGCTTTTCTTCCTTTCCCCCTAGCCATACCCTTTTCTTTATCCTCTAGATCCCCACTTTTCTTACCTTTTTTAAATCTACAGTCTGGTGAAAATAGAAGTAATTTTTCATTGACAACACAGAAATCTAAAACATTATTAATGATAGTATTTTAAATTGTATATTAGTTGTATGCAATATTATAGTGCTTGCTTTGGCAGCATATGTACTAAAATGTAATTAAGTCACAATATCATTTTTGGTGAAAGGCAAACAAATTACTTTTATCTCTATTAGAAACTATTGTTCTACATGATCCAATTGTCTAGCGAAAGGTGAGCTCTACTGTCTTATCCAAGCAATATTTTATTATTAAAATGAAAATGATATAAGAGAAGAAAATTTCTTAACCTAAGAGACTGCATAAAATGTAATTAGGAAAGAATTGCCCACATTATAATTGGCACTTTATAGAAATGTCACTTAAATAGATAAATGTTTGAATAAACATATGATATATGCATGTATCTATTTAAATATGCACTACACTATTCAATGAAAGAATTTTTTATTTTGAAATTTACTTGCATTCATTAAAGAAAATTTAGAAAATATTGCAGTATTTGCCTCATTTGAACACTCAGGTGTATCATCAGAAAGGAAAAATTGACATCAGGAAATGTGCCTGGAGTAGAGATCAGGATTTATGTAAGCAGTGCTATTTAAAAGAAGCAGATATACGTGGCAAAGAAGGAACATTTTATACTCTATGAACAATTTAGAAGCAGAAATTTCTTTTTAGAAAAGATACAGAGGCAAATATTTTCTTGAGGAACAAAGAAAGCTATGTTCATCTAGAGATGAAGTAAATATCAAGACGACCTAATTGGAAGAAAATATTAAGAAGAACTAACTGGTTGATATCAGACTACCATCTCTACAGAAATGTTATGCATAAAATAATATTGTAATAACTACAGTAAACTACTCTACAAATTATAAATGTCTAGGTAAATTTAACCATTGGCTATTGGACACTAGACATTTAACTTGCTTGATCCTTTAGTTTTTAAAATTAACCAAGAGCATATGAAACAAAAAACAAAAGTTATCTTAAGTTCCTAATTAAGAAGACAGAGATGTTTCAAGTTGTACTTTATAAATATATAAATAAGAAAAAAAAGATAAAATGATCACTATATAATATCTATGTAGTTATTTTCTTAGTAAAGGGTAGAGACAACAAAAGCAGTAAGCAATGGAAATGGGCCTGATTCATAATGACCTTGGCTTCAACAATCAAAAATTGTGTAAGAGGGGCCAGGCCAGAGCAATAATAGAGTAGGTAGACAATCACCTAATTTTTCATAAAGGAGCAAGAAATCCTAAATGGAGCAAAGAAAGCTTCTTCAACAAGTGGTGTTGGCATAACTGGCTAGCCATTGTAAAAAATTGAACTTAGACCTCCAGATAACATCATGTACGAAGCTAAAATCGAAATGGATTAAAGACCTTGATATCAGACCTGAAACCATAAGATATATAGAACAACACGTAGGCAAAACACTCCAGGACATTGAGACTACAGGCATCTTCAAGGAGGAAGCTGCACTCTCCAAACAAGTGAAAGCAGAGATTAACAGATGGGAATATATTAAGCTGAGAAGCTTCTGCACCTCAAAGGAAATAGGAAATAGCGCCCAGGATACAAAAGCCACCCACTGAGTGGGATAAACTATTCACCCAATACCCATCAGATAAGGGGCTAATCTCCAAAATATACAAGGCACTGACAGAACTTTACAAGAAAAAACATATAATCCCATCAAAAAATGGGAAGAAGAAATGGATAGACACTTTGACAAAGAAATACAAATGGCCAAAAGACACATGAAAAATTGTTCCACATCACTAATCATCAGGGAGATGCAAATCAAAACAACTATGAGGTACCACCTCACACCACAGAGATTGGCACACATCATAAAGAATGAGAACAAGCAGTGTTGGCAGGGATGTGGAGAGAAAGAAACTCTTAGCCACTGCTGGTGGGAATGCTGTCTAGTTCAACCTTTATGGAAAGCAATATGGAGATTCCTCCAAAAATTGGAAATCGAGCTCCCATACGATCCAGCTATACCACTCCCAGGAATATACCCTAGGAACACAAAAATACAATACAAAAATCCCTTCCTTACACCCATTGCAGCACTATTTACCATAGCAAGACTCTGGAAACAACCAAGATACCCTTCAACAGATGAATGGCTAAACAAACTGTGGTACGGGGCCGGGCGGTGGCGCTAGAGGTAAGGTGCCTGCTTTGCCTGCACTAGCCTAGGACGGACCGCGGTTCGATCCCCCGGTGTCCCATATAGTCCCCCAAGCCAGGAGCGACTTCTGAGCGCATAGCCAGTAGTAACCCCTGAGCGTTACAGGGTGTGGCCCAAAAACCAAAAAAAAAAAAAAAGAAACTATGGTACATATACACAATGGAATATTATGCAGCTGTCAGGAGATATGAAGTCATGAAATTTTCCTATACATGGATGTACATGGAATCTATTATGCTGAGTGAAATAAGTCAGAGAGAGAGAGAGAGAAACACAGAATGGTCTCACTCATCTACGGATTTTAGGAAAAATGAAAGACATACTTGCAATAATAATTTTCAGACACAAAAGAGAGGAGGGCTGGAAGTTATAGCTCACCTCATGAAGCTCACCACAAACAGGGATGAGTTTAGTTAGAGAACTAACTACATTGTGAACTATCCTAACAATGAGAATGTATGAGGGAAATAGAAAGCCTGTCTAGAGTACAGGTGAGGGTTGGATGGGGAGCAGGGAGACTTGGGACATTGGTGATGGGAATGTTGCACTTGTGATGGGTGGTGTTCTTTACATGACTAAAACCCAAACAACATAATCATGTATGTAATCAAGGTGTTTAAATAAAAATATATTGAAAAAATAATAGAGTAGTTAGGGCGTTTGCCTTGCTCATAGCCAATATGGGTTTAATCGCTGGCATATATATATATGGTCTACTGAGCCTGCCAGGAGTGATTTCTGAGGGCAGTGACAGAGTGATTGCTTGCAGATGCAGCAGGAAAAAAAGTGTAAGAAAAGCAGAGCTCAAGTTTTGAAGAGTTAGAGAAAAGAGGCAATGAAAAATGTACTGTCGTGCTTCTAATTTCCAAATCTCTACTTAATTTTCCTAATAGTCATGTTAGTTGTGAGATGAACTCAAGTAGAAGCATACTGGTTTCCAAGAAAAATTAGAAATCAATGAAATTTTATAAGTTTTCTAAGGAAGCAGCAATCACTCCACAAATCCAAAGACTTACCTCTGTGATTTTATTATCACTCAGAATAAATCTTATAGTTTATGTTTAAATTCTACTAGTGGAACTAATTTAATAGATACTAATAAGGTCAATCAGAGAATAAAAAATAGGAATAAATTTTAATAAACAAAGATGTTTTTATTTTTAAATATTATATCATTAATGTTTTAAATATAGAATACAAATATAATACAAGAATGCTATTAGTAATACAGTTTTACTCTATGCTTTTATCTTTCACTCCTTTTTCCATTTAAAATTTTTATTTATTTTTTTAAATAATTTTTATTTTGACTAAAGTGAATTACAAATATTTCACAGTATATTTTAGGTACATAATGACATTGAATCAGGGGCATTCCCCAGCATGCATCTCATATCCCCCTCCCTTCCTCCCTGGGATGCTAGTATAAGTGATCCCCTCTGTGTCTAGTTGTTGTAGATTGGGTATCGATTCTGTTGTCATTGACTTTGAATTTGGTGTTTAAGAATGATCACTTTTTATTTCTACTCAATGTTCATATGACTGTTTGGTCTTGATACCCTCCATTATTTCCCTCTCAGTTTGTGATGCAGAACAAGATGGTTCAAGTTATGTGGTTCTGTTTGAAGGAAAGAAAAAAGTGGTGGTGGGGGGGGGGCAAATATCAAACAAGGAAAAAAGGGAGGAGTCTTTCTAGAGGCTATAAATATCAATTTAAGAAAAGAAAGGGAAAAAGGAAGAAAAACAACAATTCAAAAACTATCAAACCAGGGGCCGGGTAGGTGGCGCTGGAGGTAAGGTGTCTGCCTTGCAAGCGCTAGCCAAGGAAGGACCGCGGTTCGATCCCCCGGTGTCCCATATGGTCCCCCCAAGCCAGGGGCGATTTCTGAGCACATAGCCAGGAGTAACCCCTGAGCGTCAAACGGGTGTGGCCCAAAAACAAAAAAAAAAAAAAAAAAAAAAAAAACTATCAAACCAAAAAAAAAATGAAAAAGCACCACAGCAATAAAGACAACAACCAAATAATAACCATGGTCCTGAAATAAAAACAAAAAAAAGCAACCAAAAAAGCAACAACAACAACAATAACAAAAAATAATTTGTGCTTCATTTTTATTTTTTTGCATAGGCACAATAACTATTGGGAAACTATTGGCCTAAGAGATGCAGGGTTTCTCCGCCTTTGAAGTATACTGTCATGGGAATAAGGACAGGGCTCTGTACATGCCTTTACTTTCCCATAGGTTCTTTTGTGATGTCTGAAAACTTTCTGCTCAGTCAGGCACCTGTAACTAGACATATCGGTATTTGCACAGGTCATAGGATGGATCCTAGGATGGAGTTTTTTCTTTACAGTTATAGTTCTGTTCCATCACTGTTGTTTTAATCAGTCTTCTGTAGTTCGTGGTCTTGGTTTTTGCACCGATCCGGGGCAAAGCCTCTTCTTTGTCTTCTTCTTCCTCATCACCATCAATTTAATCTATGTCAATAAAAACCACACTGATAGTTTCTCTTTAGGGATGGAAATTTGGTACATAAGATGCAGTGGACAATACTACATAAGGTAGCCACCCACATAAGTAGACCTCATTACCACATTGTTTAGTACTCGAGACACGAAACCTATGTGTATTCTAAACTGCTCCAGCCATTATCTGACCCTGAAACCTTCATTTATCAAGGCCCAACCCCGTCACTAACAAAATGCCTAGAAACTGGGAAAACCTCCCAACTCTGACACACCAACCCAATCTCTTTTATTTGATTTATTAATTTTTTAAATTTATTTTTACTATATTTATCGATTTTTCTGCTCTCCTCTTTCTTATCTTTTGCTCTCCCTTCCTCTCTTTCTTAAACTATATCTAAGATAATTATTTATCTTAATTCAACCAGTCCTTAAGAGCTCAGACCCATCCTATTAGGGTCAGACTTCTAACATTTTAAGAATAGATCACTAATGTGTATGTCTTTATGTGGGCATTAATACATAGAGGACTCCTCTATGAGAGCCAAACCTAAATTGTAAACAATCCATGCCTATAGTATATATAACCCCTCCCATCTACTATCCCTCCTCCCCCCCTTCAGAAATCCTACTATCCCTTCACCTTCCAATCCCAATTTGATATCTGGCCTTATTAATGCTCTTTACCCTCAGTTCTTAGCCAATTAGGTATCAAGACCAACCTCTTGCCCCAATAATGATGACCCAGCTCCCAAGCAAAGGGATACCCACTCAGCCCCACATCTCGTCCCTCAGAAAGCAACTACAACAAACACTTCTGCTGACTCTGTGGCCCTCCTTCTCACCCCCCCCCAAATGTGGACTGTTACTTGATACTGGATTCAGCTCCAGAAGGACCCCCAGTGCAAGAACTCTACCTGAGTTTTTTCTACAGCAGATCATATCTCATACTCAACTGGATTCCACCCCACAAGAATATCTCAAAAGACAATGGGGAAGCCTATATTTCCTTTATAAGTTTAAGACCTCTATAATACTACCTCTTAACCTGTTTATCCCCAAATGTAAGGTAGTTTTCTGCATCACTTTGTTCCCTTCATTACTTTTATAAACTCATTTTTATAAATTTTTATAAACTCATTTATTTTTCCTTTCTATATATATTTATTTTTCCTTTCTATATATATTTATTTTTTCCTTTCCATATATAGTACATATATACTTTGTCTTGTTTTTATTTTCTTCTCTTCCTTAACTTCACCTGTTTTGTTCTGCAAAAAAAAGAAAAAGTCTTGTCTGGGATAAAAGCTCAGGTCAAAACCAGGGCACAGAGATGATGGAGCCTGATACTCTCACCCCCAAATGCACCAGCAATATAATATAGCACCATTTCTTTTTGCAAAGGCATACTAAAAAGAGAAAATTTTACATATAGAAACAAGCTCTTATCTACTAGGGATAAGAACTTTAGCATCAAACCTAAATAAATGGGACTACATCAAACTAAAAAGTTTCTGCATGGCAAAAGTAACCCTAGTTATTACTAGAAGACTGTTAATGGAATGGGAAAAAATTTTGCATTCAACACATCAGATAAAGGGCTGATATCTAGGATATACAAAGCACTCAGAAGGAGTGAGCTCCAAAAAAATCTAATAAAGCTATAGAAAAATGTGGAGAAGAAATGAATAGACACTTCTTTGAGGAGTACCTAATGATGGACAACAGACACATGAAAACATGCTCATCTTCACTCATCATTAGGGAAATCAAAATCAAGACAATAATGAGGTATCACCTTACGCCAGTGAGGATGACTCACATCAAAAATAATGGGAACAATCTATATTGACGGGGATGTAGTAAGAAAGGAACTCTGATCCACTGCTGGTGGGAATGCTGCCTGGCCCAACTCCTATCGAAAACAGTGTGGAGAGTTCTCAGTAAACTTAGGATTGAGTTGCCATATAACCCAGCAATTGCTCTACTGTGTATCTATCCCCAAGTAGGAAGGACATTCACCCCAGAGTATGTGTGTACTCCACTATTTATTGCAGCACTCAGTACAATAGCCAAGATTTGAAACTAACCTCGATGCCCAACAACAGATGAGTGGATCAATGAAGATATGGTATTTATACACAATGGAATACTACAAAGCAGATAGAAATGATACAATCATGGATTTTGCAGCAACATGGTGGATCTACAAAATATTATGTTAAGTGAAGTAAACCAGAAGATGAAGGATAAATACAGAATGATAGCATTTTTCTGAAGTATTTAGAATATACACCATATATACATATACTACTCCAAGAACAAACACAACAGTTTAATAGGATAGAAACTGCAAGCACTGTAGTTGTCAGCATTTATTGGGGAGTAGTGTTCAAAACAAGTGGAAGAGGAACAACACAAAGCCTCAACTACCCATTATACCATAAAGAAACCAGCAACAATGAAAACAACGGTTTAGTGGACAGGTATGTACTGTATTTGCCGGCGTATAAGACGACCCTTTAACCCATGAAAAACTTCCTAAAAGTCAGGAGTCATATTAATATTATATGCTGGTATACTGCATGCTGAAACTTGTTCCAGCTTCAGGAACAAGTGATCCGCACCCCTCTTACTTTTAAGAAGTTACTTACTTTTAAGACTTTTAGGAAGTTTTTCATGGGTTGAAGGGTCGTCTTATATGCTGGCAAATAAGGTAAATGGCCTTTTACTACTAAGGCCTATAATAATGTCTTAGGGAGCTTATACACAGATATAGGTGAAGAATACAGTTTATACACAGCTTATACAGCAGATTATACACATATTATACACATTTTATACACAGACTACAGCTTATACACAGAGACTCCAGCGACAGCATTTCCTAACAATATGTTTTAGCACCTTAATCTTACTAGGTATAAAATAACCTCTCAGCTTCTCTGTCCACAGAGATTCTTGGATAGAAAGGGTTGATACCCTAATTTGACACCTCTGTGCTCAGTCATACTAGATACCATATTCAATTTGCATTATGAAAATGTCTTGATAAAACACTCGAATTTATCTTTTTTCCCTAATTTATGTCCACTATTAAGACCTGAAGCATATGACCATTCAGACCACTGAGACAGTCAACTGTGAACCACAGACTTATATTACAAGACCTATTCATCAAACACGTTTGGGCAAATTAACATGTCCTTTCTTTCTTTCTTTCTCTCTCTCTTCTCCCTACTTCTTTGCTTTTCACCTTTCTTCTTCCTCTTCTTCTTCATCATCATCAATCCAATCTATGTCAAATAAAATTTTTTATTTTAATGTGTAATACTACATTGTTTCACTTTTAACGTAGTGCAATCTAAATAAATAAATAAATATAAAATAAAAATATGATATAAAATTAAAAATTACAAATAAATAAAACAGTCAACATATAGCACAAAACATACAAATGAATAGTTAATGACTCTATTAGTATATTAAAAATATCCACCATATTCTAAGCTATGGTCTTAGCTACTACAGGAACATTCTTAGGTAACATTTTTTTTCTAGCCATTTTACAGAAAAATAAGAATAAGCAGAAAAGTAACTTCCCTATAGGCCATAAAGAAACAGTTGTTTCTTCTAGTCACTTACTCCACCCTCCTACAGTGGTCTGTTAACCTCATTCCAATGCATGATTTATAATCAAGTGGCTATCATCTAAATTTGATTAAGCATTTCATGTGTTGAATATGTGGAATCTTTCTCATGTTGATCACTAAAAATCAAACTGAGATAAGTATATTAGGACCAGTAATATCTTCTCAATACAAGACTAACCAGATATTTCCTTAGGTTACAACATAAAAACATAATTACTAGGACAAAATATAAATAATTTAATGCAATTTTGTCATAACTTCCTATCAAACATTACTTTCACATAGAAAAAAGTAATATTCATTTCTACTCCCAGTTGAGAATAAGAATGCCTAATCATTGGAATTTTACCTAATTCAAAGTTTAAATTAATATTTCTTTAATTTCCCCTTCATTATATGACAGGAAAAGTAAGAATTTTTAATAGACATCAATAGTGATGTTGATGTCTAACCTATGTGCATTAAACTACATTCACTTAATATACACTTTAATGAGCTTGTATAAGCAGGAAAATTTTCCTAGCTAAGGAGTTCTTTCTCTGTTCCATGTATGGCAGCACTGGAGCTGAACTCAAGGGAAGCTGGGTAATTTATTCAAGCCTTGGCAAGCACACAACTTAACTGGGAGAAACTAGGGCCATCTTGGAAGCAATGAGCGTGGTCTTGTATAAATGGTGCTTCTGTTCCAGCTTTTATAACTTCCTGCATTGTGGCAGGTCCAGGATATGACACATAGTCTCAATTTGTTACTTTGTGCTTATAAGGTAAACTGGAGAGAAGTATCCTTCAAAATTTAATGTTTGTTTTCCCATTCTGAAGCACTCTTGGTTGGATTAAGACAAATAAGAAGCCATTGGCAGCAGAAGCCAAATTCAATCCAAAAAGGATCCTGTACTGATTATTCACAAATGACAAGGGCTAATAAAAATGATAGTGATAACTATTATAATAATAATAGTTAAATGATAGTGATAATAATAGTGAACCTATGCAGTCATTCAAGATGCCATCATCACCAAAGTAATAAACATACCCATCTCTCCAACAATTTGCTTATGTACCTTCACTTGTTAGGCATGTATGGTAACAACAGTGACCATGAGAACTGTTCTCAACCAATTCTAAGTGCACAAGAGCATATTATAAATTGTAGATATGGTGTTTTGCAATATATCTTGAATTTATTTATCTTGTAAATATATTTATTTAACCTTTAAATAACATTTCCCATTTTTTACTCCCTTCATACCCTAAAAACCACATTTTCATTTTTTTCTTGTACTAATTGTTTATTATTTGTCATCTTTTTACTAAAATATATCACAGAAAAAATACCTCCATATTTTATTCATGTATCTGCAAATAGTATGAATTTCTTATTTTATGACTGGATAATGTTCCATAGATACTCAGACTGATTTATTATATTGGAGATTATGAATTATGCTGTAATTAATCTTAGAATGCAAATGATTCCTGATTTCCATTATTTCTATATATGTATACAGATGCTCACATGCAAAATGATTACATTTCTCCTATCTAAAAATATAGACAAAAATCAATTCAATGTTGGGGCGGAGTGATGTCACAGTGGTAGGGCATTTGCCTTGCATGCGGCCAATCTAGGACAGATCTTGGTTTGATCTCCTGGCATCCCATATTGTCCCCACAGCCAGGAGCGATTACTGAGTGCCTAGTCACCACATGGAGTGGCTTAAAAAGAAAAAGAAAAAAGAAAGAAAAAAATCAACTCAATGTGAATTAAGATCCCAAACTTTAGAACTATTAAAAGGAAACATAAGCAGAAAGATTCATGGCATTGATTTTGATAATGATTTCATGGATATGATATCAAAAGCACAGGCAACAAGAGCAAAATCATGACAGTGACTATTCTATAAAAACCTGAACAACAAAAGAAATAATAGAATGAAAAGCTGCTCATGAAACAGGAGAAAAATTTCTGCTAACTATATTCCAATAAGGAGTATAACTGAATAAAGTATTTTCTTTACAACATTGTGCTCCTTATTCCTTCCCTGCCCCCCCCCCCATATCTTGGGACTCTCAGAAACTTAAAAAGAAAAGACAGAGTGATCCAGGAGTTTGATTTTGGAGAATGTGACATTCTTTACTTGGAAAAGCCACCTTTATTTATTTTCTTATAGTTTCCAATAGGCTAACAAAGAGTCTTATGACACCTTTATACTGACAAAGACTGAATGCCACTGACTGGATAGTCTGGTCAGTGGAGGTTGTGCAATAGATCCTTCTTCAATCTATAGTCACCTTTCTCCTTATATTCAGAATGAAAAATACTCATGATGATGTATCTCTGCCATCTTTTTGGGTATCTGTGATATAGATTTATATGTTTCTCAATTAAACATATCCACATTTCCTCATCATAAATGTGATATTTATATGAAAAACTATAAAATTAATTTTATATCATTCTTATTCTAAGAAACAGAAGCAGAGTCCCATAGCCTCTTTTTGAAAGTGCACTCTACAGTCTGTATTTATTAGACATGCTTCTTAACTCCATTGTCTTTTGCTTTTGTGTTTTGAGAAGACAGAAATTATTTCTGGTACATATGTAAAAACTCCTCCAGCTTAATAGCAAAAAAATCAAATAACCTGAGTTTTAAATGGGTAAAGATGTAGTGCATCAATAACTATTAGGAAATACAAGACAAAAATCACAGGGAGAAATTACTTTATACTCGTTAGCATAGCTTTGGCAGGAGAGCAGAAATGTCATTTTCCTCTACTCTTCTAAGTTCTCCACTGGTACGCATATCAACAAAGTCAGATATATCAGAAAAACGCAGGTTTTCCATGACCTAGGAATCTTTTTAAAGAAATGTAGATCTTAAAATGCAGTTAAATCTAACGTTTGATGAAATCTAAATCTAAATCTAAGCTTGATGAAGCCCCATAGAGAGCATGTTAAGAACAGAGAAAGGCAGATAGAACAAAGGTGAGCAAAATAGAGTAAACTAGAAAAAGCTTAGGAAGGGCTGTTTATTCTGATTCTTCCTGTGACCCTTTGTCCTTGGAGAAGGAGATTTAATTTTGTGGTAGGGGAACAGTTTTCTGAACTGCTCCAAGGAAGATTAGAAGGTCCTTTTTACAGATGTCATTTTACAAATTCTTCTAGCTGGCGAAGTATACTGGTTTGGGATAGTAGGTAATGACCCCCTTGCTACGATTTTTTGAAGTGTAGGTGAGGTTGTAGAGAAAAGGAAATTCTGTATGCTTTTGGTAGAAACATAAATTGATGGAGCTACTATACAAAAGAGTATGATATGAGGTTGCTGCAAAAAAACTAAACGTAGAACTACTATAGAATAACCGTGGGCTCCAGTAAACCCACTTCTAGGTGTTAGATATTTTAAAAGAAAATACTTAGATTACACTGAATACCTTAATTGTCAATATTGAGTTGCCTTTTCCTCCTCTATGTTATTATAATCCCATTTATTCTAGCTTTTTCTTCTCCACTTATTTTAATATTATGAGCAAAAATCAGTCTACTAGTTCATGCATTGCAATACATTTGATTCAATTAGGAGAATATTAAGTATGTATTCTAGCCCCTAGTCTGGAAAAGTTTACTGCTTAGGTGACAAAACAGCTTAAAAAAGAACACAACACACAGCTAGAATTCAGAGAGCAAGAGATCAAAGATCCTTTCTTCCTCCAACCTTCTTTCAAACTGCTGAGTCATAGCCTTATAAATATGAGGTAGATATCCAATTTTGACATATATATTTTACATAGGTATGTATAAATGATAAGTATAAATTATTATGCTTCACTATATTATATATTATTACGCATGTACATTAAAGCATATATTAAGCATCTCTCTCTATTTTTTTGGTTTGGGGCCACACTCATTGGCACTCAGGTTCTTGGCTCTGCACTCAGAAGTCACTTCTGGTAGGCTCAGGGACAATATGGGATGCTGGGATCAAACCCGGGTCAGTCATGTGCAAGGCAAATGTCTACCCACTGTGCTATCACTCCGGCCCCTAAACATCTACATTTTTTATTATTTATGTTCTGGGTTGGTGGATGTGCCCAGCATATATTTAAGTCTCTGAAAAGCTCCTTAGTGTAATGAGCACAGTATACTTTAAAAAGCCATTACAGTAAATTTCATAGTCTTTCTTTAGTGAAGTGTAAGTAACCCTTTAGAAGTGAACCCTTCACTAAATCCAATTGAAAATTCAAAATGTCTAGTAGTCTATAGAAGAATAACGGTTGCTGACTGTCAGATAGTCTTCCTGACTATCATCATAGTTGAAAGCAAGGCTAGTAAGTGGAGCTATTATGGTGATTGAGTGACCCACATCAACCTTAGTAAGAAGAGTTCTTCACTTTTACCTGGGTAGTATGCAGCTGGAAAATGGACTTTGGAAGGCAAAATGCTGCCAGTCAATTGTGGTGATAGATTTGGTAGGAGGAGTGCTTCACTAAAGGTCAAAATGGGGTGGCTGAGAAGAGTGTCCACGGTCTGTTGCTATGAATGGGTGAAGGAAGTGTGCAGTGAGCTTAGGAGTCAGGGGTGAAAATAAGGGGAGAAAAGATGCTGCAGAATTCAATCCTGGATGAAGAGTTAGAGACAGAAAGGCAAAACTTTTGAGGACAGGATTCCCAAGTGATTACCACACAATTTGATCTGAAGTTATTGCTTTATAATTCCTCTAGGTTTTAGTTTAAATACTTTTCCTGACCCTTTGGGCTCATGGTTCCATATCTTAAATCTCTCTTTTCAGAGAATATTTCCTGACACCTTAGGGAACAGATTGGCTTCCCCCTCTGAGCTTCTTTTAGGATGCCATGTTTCTAGGTTGCATCATTAAATAGTTTCATGGTTTTATTGTCTTTGTTCTCTTTGACTATAAATGGAATGAGGGTGAAAGGGCAGAAGTGTAGCTATAACTCCTGAGAACTTTGCTTAATGCTTGAGGCATAGGAGTTAAGGAAAATCTGTTGAAAAAGTAGATTGGCTTAATAAACTTGGTAGCTTTCTTTCTAATTCATCTTTGTGATGACCAGATTGTGAGAAGCCTAAGGGGAAAGTCTTTTCATGTCATATATGGGGATCATGTCAGAAGACTAATGAGACATGAGATTCATGTTACAAAAGGTCTCGGATTTTACCTGTGATGAATGTGCTTAGTGATGTTGGAACAAAACTAAACTCTGAGGGTCAGTGCTCAGGGTTATGAGCCTTTTTTTGCCCTTTGATTTTTACATTAAAACACCAGTTTTCCAAAGATAGACTACTGTAGGAAATTCCTATAGAAGATTTTCTAGTTTAGGGGAAGTCCACAGAAAGGTGGGTTATGAAGTAAGCCATAAAAAGTGTAATAAAATTAGATATACTATAAAATCCCTTTAAAGTAAACTTTTCATAATTGATATTTCACAAGTTTTTTGCAAAGAAAATGTGTTGAGCAAAAATACTTTATGTATGTCCATCATGGCCTATTTATTTGATTATGTAATTTTAAATCCAATTATTATCCATCATTTATGGCTTAAGGCTAGATTCTAAACAGTGATGTGATCAATATTAGCTAGACAACTCAGGATAATATAAAAGTCTAGTGTAAAGCTAGGATAAGCCAATAAATTCACATCACTTAAGAGCTAAACTTTTTAACTCTATTTAGAAAGACAAGAAAGACCTTCCTATATTTGCAAAATGTAATTTGAGTCAGACCTGAGTTAATGATCTACACATTAGCAAAGGTCTGGATGTTAGATGCAACATCTGTTATCCCTTAAAGTAATTGTATACTCAGAAATGTGCCTAATTAGTTAATGGATTGGTCTCTGGCATTGACATTTCTACAGATTAATCCTAAAAGGAGAATAAGAGCTTCTGGAAGGAGAAAATTGCAATCATATAATGTGAGAAAAAAGACTTAATATAGCTCTTTGTAAGCATGACCTTTAACTTTATGTATCAAGGGCTTATCTTTTAGTTTTTGATTATTATTGGAGATTACACAACTTAATACTTATTAAACTGTAAATTAATAATCATCCTTTTTATAATTTTTATTTTGACCACATTGGGTTACATATCTTTCACAGGAGTATTTTAGGTACATATTAACATTAAATCAGGGGAATTCCCATCACCAAATTTGCCCTCCCTCCACCCCCGTTCCCATCCTGCATCCTCTTTTACATACCTATCTCACAATCTTCTCCAGATATGATTATGTAAAAAAATTTCATTGAGGTAGCACTTTATGTACAGCATTGTAGTTCTTCATTTATAAATACTAAATCTTGATTTTCTCCAAAAGTTTATTTTCCATTCATAGCCATATACTTGACTTCTTTACCCATTTCACTCAACACCCTTCCCACCTGGTAACCTCAACTGTATCTTATTATATACAGCATATTAAATAGTTTTCTTTTTGTTTTACTATAGTCATAATTTTATGGGTGTGCTGTTCATATATACAGATATTATTCTATACTTTTACAAGAAGATATTTTATAGATTTACAGATATCTTATATATTTTATATTTATATCTATAAATATATAAAATTATATGTAATATATAATGTATATGCTGTAATATAATATATAATTTACATTATTTATATTTTATTACATATGATTTATATGTAAATGTATGTGATATAATATTATATATAAATGTATAAATATATATTTAAATTTAGAATAAATATTTTGCTTTGGAATCTAGTTTTATATACAAAAAATGACAAAGTGCATTGCTTCATAAATTACTTATTTTTTGTTTGGGGGCCACATTCAGTGGTGCTTATGGCTTAATCCTGGCTCTGTGCTTAAGGATCACTCCTGGTGGGGCTCAGAATACCACGTGGGGTACTAGGGATTGAACAGAGGTCAGACATCTACAACGCAAGTAACATAACCTCTGTGCAATCACTCTGGCACTTCCTAAGTTAGCTTTTTTGTCTGACAATAGGTCTTAGAAATATTTCTATGACAATATTCTATGAGAGTTTATTATTGCATACTTGTCCATAGAAAAGATGTGGTAGACTTTATTTAATTATACCCTCCTGAAGGACAGGTAACCACGCTTACTTTGTCACTATAATAAATAGTACTAGTACATATGCATTATATTTGTACATATGAGAATATTTTTCTGGGAAATGCTTAAATTAAAATTGCCAATTAAGAGTATATACATATTCAATTCTGATAAACAGTGGAAGCTTTTTCTCCAGAAGAAATTCTATTAATCAATGTCAGTACCAAAAAGCAGTGTATAGAAATCTTCATTATATTTTTATTCTCCTATCCTCTTTCTAGTCTTCAAGTTTCATATTTTATTGTTATTTAACATTTATTTCTTTGATTATAATTGAAGTTTCATATGTTTTCATAAAGAACACAATATAGAAGAAGGTAAGGAAGTCCCTTCCGCCCGCCCCGACCGCGCGAACGCCGGCCTCCCTCCGGCTGGGGTTCCCTTGCCCCGGGGAAGGTAAGGAAGTCCCTCCCGCCCGCCCCGACCGCGCGAACGCCGGCCTCCCTCCGGCTGGGGTTCCCTTGCCCCCGGGAAGTTAAGGAAGTCCCTCCCGCCCGCCCCGACCGTGCGACTGGCTGCCTCCCTCCTGCTGGGGCTCCCTTGCCCCCGGGAAGGTAAGGAAGTCCCTCCCGCCCGCCCCGACCGCCCGAACGCCGGCCTCCCTCCGGCTGGGGTTCCCTTGCCCCCGGGAAGGTAAGGAAGTCCCTCCCGCCCGCCCCGACCATGCGAACGCCTGCCTCCCTCCGGCTGGGGTTCCCTTGCCCCCGGGAAGGTAAGGAAGTCCCTCCCGCCCGCCCCGACCGTGCGAACGCCTGCCTTCCTCCTGCTGGGGCTCCCTTGCCCTCCGGGAAGGTAAGGAAGTCCCTCCCGCCCGCCCCGACAGTGCGAACGCCTGCCTTCCTCCGGCTGGGGTTCCCTTGCCCCCGGGAAGGTAAGGAAGTCCCTCCCGCCCGCCCCGACCGTGCGACCAGCTGCCTTCCTCCTGCTGGGGCTCCCTTGCCCCCGGGAAGGTAAGGAAGGTAAGGAAGTCCCTCCCGCCCGCCCCGACAGTGCGAACGCCTGCCTTCCTCCGGCTGGGGTTCCCTTGCCCCGGGAAGGTAAGGAAGTCCCTCCCGCCCGCCCCGACCGCGCAACTGGCTGCCAGCCTCCTGCTGGGGTTCCCTTGCCCTGGGAAGGTAAGGAAGTCCCTCCCGCCCGCCCCGACCCTGCGACCGGCTGCCTTCCTCCTGCTGGGGCTCCCTTGCCCCCGGGAAGGTAAGGAAGTCCCTCCCGCCCGCCCCGACCGCGCAAACGACTCCCTTCCTCCTGCGGGGGTTCCCTTGCCCCAGGGAAGGTAAGGAAATCCCACCCGCCTGCCCCGACCATGCGACCGGCTGCCTGCCTCCTGCTGGGGTTCCCTTGCCCCCGGGAGGGTAAGGAAGTCCCTCCCGCCCGCCCCGACCGTGCGACCGGCTGCCTTCCTCCTGCTGGGGGTCCTTTGCCCACAGGAAGGTAGGGAAGTTCTGCTCACCCACGCGGACAGTGTGAACGTGCCCGCCCCCCGTCGGGTATCTCCTGCCTCCCAGAAATAGCTGACAACAATAGGGCAAAGCAACGAATCAGGCCACAAAAAGAGCACAAGAGGAGCCAAACCGGGGCAAGCCCACCCAACAGTACCACTAGATCCACCCTCAGGGAGGGGACCCATTCCCACACCACAGGGGATCAAAACAGACTGAAATTGGAAGAAACAGCTCTCCAAAGCACACCAATAAACACAAGGAAATATGGGTAAATCAAAGAGAACCCTAAGATCTGAAGATACGGAGACAACCCCTAACAAATTTCCAAGTCCGCCAAAACGCACAGATTTGTGGGAAAGTGACCTAAAAGCAGCAATGAGGAAGGAAACACAAGAACTAATAAAAGAAATGAGAGAAACTTTAGCTACCGAGTATAAGATATCTATGGAGGAACGAATCACCCAAATTAAAGAAGAAATGTTAAAGAGTATGAGAGAGTTCATTCAAAAAGAAGTGAAGGAATTAACAGACAAAGTAACAAGCCTTACTAGCAGAAACACAGAGTTGGAGAAACACATCGAAGAACTCGAAGGAAAACTGCAAACAAAAAATGACCAAGAAACCAACAAAGAAATAAAAGGCAAAGCACTGGAAGGAAAAGTCCAGTACCTAATGAACAAGGACAAAAGAAACAATCTAAGAATCGTGGGTATACCAGAAGGGGAGGAAATAGGGAAAGGGGAAGAACAAGTAGTCAGAGAGATAATAGCAGAGAACTTCCCCACCCTTTGGAATGAAACTTCAGGGCAATTCCAGGAAATCAAGAGAGTTCCTAGTAAGATAGATCCTAATAAACCTACACCAAGACATATAGTAATCCAAATGGCAAAAAACAAAGAGAAAGAGGAACTTCTTAAGGCAATAAGAGAGAAAAAAAACCTCAAGTACAAAGGTAGGGACATAAGAATCAAACCAGATCTCCCAATCGAAATAATTCAAGCAAGGAGACAGTGGAATGACATATTTAAACGACTGAATGAAAGAAACTTCCAACCTAGAGTCCAATACCCGGCAAAATTATCATTCATATGGGAGAACAGACTGAAAACATTTTCAAACAAGACCGAACTAGAGCTATTTGTGCAAACAAAGCCGATCCTAAACGACCTACTCAGAGATGAACTACACAATCCAAACCCCCGATTGTAACAAAAGCCACCCTACACAACACAACTGCACAACAGTCCTCTCTCTCAATAATCTCCCTAAATGTTAATGGACTAAACTCTCCAATTAAAAGACACATAGTAGAGAACTGGATTAGGAAAAATAAACCGGACTTCTGTTGCCTACAAGAAACACACCTACAGCTACAGGACAAGCATAGGCTTAGAATCAAAGGATGGAAAGTAATTATTCAGGCCAATGGAAAACAAAAAAGAGCAGGGACAGCCATTCTTATATCAGACCAAATTGCATTCAACCTCAAGAAAGTGGTCAGAGATAAAGAGGGTCACTACATACTGATCAGGGGAACATTAGATCAAGAAACACTAACCCTGGTCAATATCTATGCACCCAATGTAGAGTCAGCAAAATATGTGAGGCAACTGCTCGTAAACCTGGAGAAACACATGAAGGGAAATGTGATAGTAGTAGGGGACCTCAATACTCCACTATCACCACTGGACAGATCCACCAAACAGAAAAATAGCAAAGAAATAAGAGCTCTAAATGAAAAATTAGAAGATTTGGGGCTAATAGACTTATATAGAGCCCTCCATCCCCAGAAAGCAGAATACACATTCTTCTCGAGCCCACATGGAACCTTCTCCAGAATAGACCATGTCTTGGGATACAAAACCAACCTATATAAGACCACAAAGGTAAGGATCATTAGAAGTACCCTTTCAGATCACTATGCAACAGAACTCAAAATCGATGTCAAGAAGAAAAAATGGAGAAAAACCAATACCTGGAGATTAAACAACATGCTGCTCAACAACAGCTGGATCAAAGAACAACTCAAGGAAGAAATAAAAAGATTCCTTGAGACAAATGACAATGAAGAGACAACATGTCAAAATTTATGGGACACAGCAAAAGCAGTAATTAGGGGGAAACTCATAGCGATACAGGCCTATGTCAAGAAACAAGAAAATAACAAAACCAACAGTTTAAAAGATCACCTCAAAGAATTGGAACAACAGCAACAGAGAAATCCAACCACAACCAGAAGGCAAGAAATAATAAAAACCAGAGCAGAAATAAACAACATAGAAACTAAAAAAACAATACAAAAAATCAATGAAACCAGGAGTTGGTTTTTCGAAAAAATAAACAAGATAGACAAACCACTGGCAAAACTCACCAAAAAGAAGAGGGAAAACACCCAAATCAGTAGGATCACAAATGAAAGGGGAGAGATTACAACAGAACCTCAAGAAATACAACATATCATAAGATCATATTATGAACAACTATACTCAGCTAAGATAGAGAACCCAGAAGAAATTGACAGATTCTTGGACAAACACCCTCTTCCAAGACTGGAAAAGGAAGAACTAGAAAGCCTAAACAGACCAATCACCTCAGAGGAAATTGAAGATGTAATTAAAAAACTCCCTAAGAACAAAAGCCCAGGCCCAGATGGATTTACAGGTGAATTCTACCAAACATTCCGGGAAGATTTACTACCACTTTTCCATAGGCTCTTCCAAGCCATAGAAAAAACAGGAATCCTCCCTAACTCCTTCTATGAGGCAAATATCACACTCATTCCCAAAGATGGCAAAGATACCACCAAGAAAGAAAACTACAGACCAATCTCACTAATGAACATAGATGCAAAGATACTCAACAAAATCTTAGCAAACCGAATCCAGCACTTCATCAAAAAGATCATACATCATGACCAAGTGGGATTTATACCAGGAATGCAAGGTTGGTTCAACATACGCAAATCAATCAACATTATACATCACATCAACAACAAGAAAAACAAAAACCACATGATCATATCAATTGATGCAGAGAAGGCATTTGACAAGATCCAAAACCCTTTCATGTTAACGACACTCAGCAAAATAGGGTTAGAAGGAACCTTCCTCAAGATAGTCACAGCTATCTATGAAAAGCCTACAGCCAACATTATACTTAATGGCGAGAAACTAGAAGCATTTCCATTAAGGTCAGGAACTAGACAAGGCTGTCCACTCTCTCCACTCTTATTCAATATAACCCTAGAAGTCCTAGCAATAGCAATCCGACAAGAGAAGGGAATCAAAGGAATCCAAATTGGGAAAGAGGAACACAAGCTATCTCTATTTGCAGATGATATGATGATATACATCGAAAATCCTAAAGAGTCCACAGTAAAACTCCTAGAAACAATTAACCAATACAGCAAAGTGGCTGGATACAAAGTCAATACACAAAAGACAGTAGCATTTCTATATACAAACAACGAAATCGAGGAGAGAGAGATTAAAAACACAATACCATTTAAAATAGTATCAAAAAATATCAGGTACCTAGGAATCAACCTTACAAGGGAAGTGAAAGACCTATACCAGGGAAACTTCAAAATGCTTCAGAAAGAAATTGAAGACGATCTAAAGAATTGGAAAAACATCCCATGCTCATGGATAGGTAGAATTAACATAGTCAAAATGACTATCCTACCCAAACTACTATATAGATTTAATGCAATCCCTATCCAAATCCAGACACCATTCTTTAAAGAAATAGAACAATCAATCATAAAATTTATCTGGAACCACAAAAGACCCAGGATAGCCAAAAACATACTGAAAAACAAATATTTTGGAGGCATCTCCTTACCTAACTTGAAACTATACTATAAAGCCATAGTAGTCAAAACAGCATGGTACTGGAACAGAGACAGGACTTCAGACCAGTGGGTCAGAACAGAATTCCCAGACATAAACCCCAAGATATACAGCCAACTAATATTTGATAAAAGAGGTAAGAACCTGAAATGGAACAAAGGAAGTCTATTCAACAAATGGTGTTGGTACAACTGGAAAACCACATGTACGAAAGTGAAGATTGACCCATACCTCACCCCTTATACAAAAGTTAACTCAAAATGGATCAAAGACCTTGAAATCAGACCTGAATCTATAAAGTTTATCGAGAATAAAATAGGCAGAACACTCGAAGACCTATACATCAAAAAGGTCTTTGAGAATGGAGCACCAATGGCAAGAACATTAGCATCAAATATAAACAAATGGGACTACATTAAACTTAAAAGCTTCTGCATGGCAAAAGAAACCCTACTTAATGCAAGAAGACAGTTAACAGAATGGGAAAAAATCTTTTCACTCGACATATCAGATAAAGGGCTGATATCTAGAACATACAAAGCACTCAGAAAGCTGAGCCCCCCAAAACCAAATAAAGCCATAAAAAAATGGGGAGATGAAATGAATAGACACTTCTCTGAGGAAGACAGAAGGATGGCCAACAAACACATGAAAACATGCTCACCTTCACTCATCATCAGGGAGATCCAAATCAAGACAACAATGAGATACCACCTTACACCAATGAGGATGGCTCACATCAAAAATAATGGAAACAACCTTTGTTGGCGGGGATGCGGTATGAAAGGAACTCTCATCCACTGCTGGTGGGAATGCCCCCTAGTCCAACACCTATGGAGGAAAGTCTGGAGAGTGCTCAAAGAACTCAGAATTGAGCTGCCATTTGACCCAGCAATTGCTCTCCTAGGCATATATCCACAAGATGGAAGGACATTCATTCCAAAATACGTATGCACCCCACTATTTATTGCAGCACTCAGTATAATAGCCAAATCTTGGAACCAACCTAGATGTCCAACAACGGATGAATGGATCATTAAGATGTGGTACATATACACAATGGAATATTACATGGCAGTTAGAAATGATACAATCACAGACTTTGCAGCAACGTGGATAGACCTAGATCATGTTATGTTAAACAAAGTAAGTCAGAAGACAAAAGATAAACACAGAATGGTAGCACTATTCTGAAACACCTAGAACATATATTTTACACACAACTAATACCTAACAATCATACAACAGGGTTTAACAGGGTAGAAACTCCGAACACTGTAATAGTCAACATATACGTGGGAGCAGTGTCCAAAATACATGAAAAAGGAACAACGCAAACTCTTGACGGCTCATTATACCACAAAGAAAACAGCAACAACAGAAACAGCAACATAGAGAGAACAGGTACGTAATCAGACCCCCACAACAAAAGCTCACAATAATCCCTTAGAGATCGTAAACAGGAACACAAGTATAGAACACCACAGGAAATCACGGACTGCAATGGCAATATACCATAACACTACGTTTTAATTCCTTTACCTTGCTACATTTTAAATAACCTCTCAGCTTTTCTGTCCACAGGCACCCTTAGATACAAAGGGCGGACAAACTAAGATGGCAACTCGGGATACCACACGAGATACCATACCTTGTTTGCAAGACGAGATGGCCACGAGAAAACTCTTTAACATAGACTTTATTTCTAGGTTAAACCTTCTTTTAGGAATTGAAGCACGGGACCAGTCAGACCACCAAAGCAGTACCTGTGACGACGTACAGACCTAAACTACAGGCTCTAGTCATCGAACACATTCAACCAAACCAGCATTCCTTTGCTATTCTCTCCTTTCTTCTCGCTACTTTTTTCTTTTTTTCTCTTCTATTCTTCTCTTTACTTTTTCCCCTTTCTCTTCTCCCTTTCTACGGTATTTTCTCTTTTCTCTTCCTTCATACCCCTCCCATATACCTTCCCCTTTCCCCCCCCCCGGAAATCCAACTATCCCATCACCCCTCAATCCCATGCAGATCTCCCACCATATTAAAACTCTCCACCCTCAGTCCCTAATCTCTTAGGCATCAAGATCGACCTCCTACCCAACGAACCAGTACCCAGCACCCAGGCGAGGGGACACCCAGCCAATCCCACACCTCGTCTCCTGCAAGAAAAGACAGCCAACTTCCCTGAAGACTCATGCTACGAGACCATCCCTAACATCTCCCCCTAATGTGGACTGTTTCCTGAAACCGGACTTAGGTCCAATAGTATCCCCAATGCAAGAACTCTTCCAAGAATTCCCTGCCGCAAATTTTTACCAATATGAAGAAGGTCAGGGGGAGTGATTGGAAGATGCCTGGGAACCCACACACCACAAGAAAAATCCAAAAGACAACGGGAAAAACTGTACTTTCAACATAGGCATAAGACCTGTAATACACCACCTCTTTACATGTTCTCCCCCAAATGTAAAGTAGTCTATTGCACCACTTTGGTCCTTTAAAAACTTCGCTAACTCATTTTATCTCTCTCTTTTTTTTTTAAATGTTTGCCCTACATATATATTTGTGGGCACATACACTTTTATTTCTTTTTTTTTTTTTTTTTTATAATCGTTTTTGGGTATGCGACCTATTTTTGTTACCCACTCTGTCCAATCCAAATACACCGACAATGTAATGGAGCACCACTTCCCTCTGCAAAGGCACACTAAATAAAGGGGAAATCTTACATATAAAAAAAAAGAGATCTTATCTACTAAAGATAGGAACTCATAGTTGTTTACAATACAGGGTTATCTCCTACCTTGAAAATATGTCATGTGGAATCAACTTAGACCTCAGGTGATTAGATACCATTCAACCAGCCTTGAACCCTGGATCCCAGACATAGAAACGGCACAGCTCTTCACAACAGCTGCAAGAAACAAACTCCATCTGGGACAGCCTTAGTACTGCAGAGTCAACAACAAGGGCCAGCTTAAACACGATATCCCGACAATGAGGAAAATGTGAACAACTTGACCTCAGAGCAGTTTAGCCTACCTCACCAGCCAACGACAAGACAAAACCAGAAGACATGGCACCCTTTGGTAGGTCCAAAAGCCAAGATTGTGTTTTACAGATGACTGGATACGAGAACCACGACCAGACTGTATACATCTTGGGACCAATAAAAAAGCCCTAGTCTAGGGTTTGAACTAAGACCTGCACAATAAGCATGATCCCCAGTTCCAAAGGTCCGGCAGAGACAATTGTAACGGAAAGGGGCTTCTGGAAGCACAAAGAAAGACGCTATCCTAGATGCCATCCTAGGTTCAGGGCAAAGACTAAGATCACCAACCACAGAAGACGGATTAAAATGGCACTGAGGTAACAGAACCTCTAGATTCACAAAGACTGACTTCACCATAAGTCCCATCTCAGGATCTGTACAGATACTGAGACCTCTAAACACAGAGCTCTGATTGCATCACCCTGGACAGAGCAGAAGTCTTCCACACACCAAAAAAATAAAAAAATAAAAAAACCCACCACCGGGAGAGTAATGATCCTGAGCAAAGACTAGAGTTGACCCCATGACAGTATACTCCAAGGACGGAGAAACCCCATATCGCATAGGGCAAGTGAATTCCTTTTCGAATGACCCCAATATTTACTGTGCCAGGGCAGAAGGGAAAAAAAAAAAACACAAAACCTTGGACATTTATATATATATATATGTATATGTATATGTATATATATTACCTTCATTTATTATTGTTATTATTATTTTTATTTACCTAGCTATTTTGGTCGATTTCTCTGTTTGGATGTGATTATTGAAATCGTTGTCCCCAGATATCCTTATTTATTTATTTACTTTTTTTCTTTTCTCTCTTCCTTTTCTTTCGAGAGGGGCTACGCCATGTTTCTTATTTCAAGACCACGGCGTGTTTTTTTTTGTTTGTTTGTTTTTTGTTTGTTTTTGGTTTTTGTTTGTTTTGTTTTATTTTGTTTATCTGTCTTTTGTGGTGCTTATCGATATAGCTGGAGTCCTCACTGGATATTTGACACTTCTTTTGGTACTGGTGGAGTGTTTCACATTCTTTCTCTCACTCATTTCCCAAATCGATGATGAGAACCTCTAGAAGGATTCTGCCCATCTTCGGGGTATTAGACTTTTACCCCCAGTTTATATATTTTCACCTTTTCAGGCAAAACCACGCAACTTGAACTAGCTAGCCCTGCCCCCACTTAGAGGGGGAAATCAGGGAGGCATCAAGACCAAACTGATGCAAGACTACTAAGTAGTAGGTTAGATACAGAGGGGACCACATATTCTAGACGCCCTGGGGGAGAGGGAAGAGGAAATGGGAAGTAGGACAAAAACGGAGGTGTAGGGAGGACAATTTAGGGAGGGGAATCCCCCCTGATTTTATGTAAATATATACCTAAAATATTATTGTCAACAATATGTAAGCCACTATGATCAAAATAAAAATTACATAAAAAATAAAAAATAAATAAAAAAAAGAACACAATATATTGTAATTATTAACCTGGAAACTAAGAAGTCTAACCTTTTTGGCATATGTGAAAGAACCATAAAACCCTCTACCAATATTACAACCAAAATCTGTATGAGCATCATAAATTAATAAACAAAACAAAACACATGGCTGGGGAGATAAGTCATGATTATCTATTGCTCGTGCTGTTTACGGTAGATACCCAGGTTCAATTATGACCACCACCAGGAGGAGCAAAGCCTGAATAATTCTCTGGGCAGAATTCCTAAGCATCACTAAAATAATTACAATAAATCAAATAAATGAATAGATAGATCAATTCAACATTTTTGAACACTTGTAATTAAAGAAAAGTAAACAATAATGACTATCTTGAGTAGAATGTGATTACCATACCCTAAGGTGTGTTCCATGACCCTTGTAACTTATTTTGTATATTTGAAACTGACTGGATATTCTTAAGAGTTTTAGTAGAAAGACAAGGAAAGATAGTCCAAATGGTAAAGTGCATGCTTCTTATATGTACACTTCTAAATTTAATCACTAACACCACATGCCCACTTGGACATTACAGTGTGACTCTAAGCAGTAGTATATTCTCATACCAATGGTTCATACCATTGGGCTAAGTGTGGTCCTGAGGCCACCAGAATTACTAGTATGGCCACTATTTTTTTAAGTTCTAAAAGAAAATTCAATAGTCACTTAATGAATTTCCAAGATTTTCATAAAAAAGAGTACCTGTATCTTATTCTTTCTAGTAATTATTTTATGTTTTATTTCTTTATCTGTAACCTCCATTATAACATTGAATAATAGAAATTATAATAGCTACACTTCTTTTATGTTCAATTTTACTAAGAAATTCTAGTATATAAATTTTTCTTGGGTTCTGAGTTCATGTAGGAACTAGCTTATCTGGATTGTTTAGCTTGTTATTTTTTTTCTTTTTTCATGTCAGAAGGGTTATATGCTGTCCTAACAAGGTTGAAGGGAGGCACATATCACACAGGCATGTGAAAACCTGATCATCATGCTTATGAACCTGAAAAGAAACCTATTTTTACCTCCATATGCACCAGTAGTATCATGTGGCATTGTTCCTTTTTTGCACAGGTACAATAAAATGGGGATATCTTATGTACAGAAAAAGTTTTTATCTAATACAAATAGGAACTCATACATTTTATATTGCGGGGGGGGAGGAGGGCTTTCATCCTAAACATTTGTCACAGTGACTTGACTTAGGCTTTAGTAGATTGGACATCATCCATTCACCCCCAAACTTCAGATCCCATCTTTCAACTGGCAGAATTTTCTGCACCAGCACCAGGATTCAAGTCTCTACTAGGAAATGTCCTAATTCTGTCCTGTCACTGACTTGCTCTAGAGTGGGTTCATATGACATCCTGATGAATGGAAACAGCAACAACTTGCTTTCAGGGCAGATTTCCTTGCATTGCCACCTAAAGGAAAAATGAAATCAGAAGATACTCCATGACACCTGATTTTGACATAGAATCTGTTTAAAAAAAAAAAAAGATCTCTAATTACAGAAACCTGACTGCAATAATTGTGATTTAGAAGAACATTTACTGGAGCCATAAAAGAGGCTTTGGGGTTAAATAACTTCGTATGCCCGGAGCCTGTAGTTAGTCTTATTGCAGGAGGCTTCATGGGTAGGATCTCCCATCCTTACTTTTAGGTCAAAATTTTTTTTCTATTTTCCCCAACTTTGTTGCACCTTTGCAAAAAACTGCAAGTCCCCATTTTTATCTTTTAAATAGGGGATCCTACCTTTTTCATAGAACCTTGGGACACAGTTACTTTATTTTACCCCATGTATGCATTTTTATATAAATTTAAGAAGAAAAGAAAAAACAAACGATGGGGGCCAGGGACCAAGTGGTCTCAGGTGCATTAGTAGAACAAAAATGACATAACTAAATATCCAAACCAAATTCAACAACAACAGAATCAAAGTATCTAAACTTTAAAAATCTAAAACTTAAATGGACCTGTTATACTGGCAGGCCAGGAGGCAAAGATTGGTGGTATAGGATGCATTCTGGGAACATTGGTCAAGATGGTTGACTGGAATGACCCTGATCCACTGTATATCTGAAATTCAGCTATGAGGGACTTTGTAGATCACAATAGTTTCAAAAAGATAAAATTTAAAAAATGTTATTATGGGTATTATTCAAAGAATTTGGACAGAGGATGAGCAATGCTAGATTATTATATGTCTTATTCCCTCTTCATCCTCTCTCAGTCCTACAGGCAAAATTTGTGTTCTTCGACACTAATGAGAATGAAGTGGTTAATGGGGCATTCTGAGTTCTGTGAAACTGCTTTCTTCAACTATTTATGAACTGAAAGTTGGAAAGAAATGCACAGCATAAGTGCATTTTGAGAAGGCTAAGAGCAGCAGAAAACCAGATGACACATCCTGGAATGGGAGCAATCAAGGTTCTATTCAATCTTTTCCCTTTACCCGGTGCATCAGAATATGTTTTCCTGCTTGCACAGTTACACAGGTGTATTGAATTCACACTGATCACCAAAAAAAAAGGCAAAAAAGTAGCTCATATGCCAACCACATCCAGAACTTTCTTCCTTTTTTTTTAAGACACAAAGATTTATAATAAAACATAAAGGGTTATTTCCAATTAGTAGGGCAATGCTGGTGCTATTTTAGCTGTTAATAAATTGAGTAACCATAAGCATTTGTTGATCTAAAAATATGTACAACTGTGCCAGTTACTGGAAAAGCTTATAGTTATATTGGGAATCAACAAACTTTCTTTAAAAGGCTAGAAATTAAATATTATAGCTTTGTAAACTTTCATGATCTATTATAGCTACTCAACTCTGCTTGTAAACTGCAAAGCAGACATAAAAATGAACATATTTGTTCACAATAAAGTTTAATTTAAAAAAAGCTGCACCATAGTTTTTTCTGAGTTAAGATATACTCTTTGACAACAATGCTATCTTTCTTAGATAACCTTTGCATCCCCAATTCCTGATGGATAGTAGGATAAAAAATGCTTTAAATACAAATAATAATTTTTTAAGTTTTCTTTTCCTCAGCTAACTCACTATCTAATTGTTTGGGGGGGGTTGGTGGAATACAAAACAAGAAAATATAAAATAGGAAAACAATTATTTTGTGTTTTTGGTTAGTTTTTTTTTTCTTTAACTCTCCAAACCCTAATAAGTGTTTATATTTTAACTGATTATCTCCAAAATGCTGAGATGAGAAAGTCAAATATTACATAGAATTATGTATAAAACTACTGTACTTAGTGGCTTTCCAGTTTCTTCTGTGAATCTATGCTTTAACAACAACAACAACAACAAAATCCCCATGAAGTTTACAAGATTAAAAAAAAGAGAGCTACAGTTGACCAAATATCCAAACCTAATTACTGATTCCACTTCAGTCACCTTTACCTGTTACTTTTGATACCTTTCACTGGCATAGAAGATGAATCAAACCCCATCCCTATTGTAAGCAAAGTTTTAAAAGAACTCCTAAGAAAGGCTACATTAACAATAAGGAAGATAAATTCACTATGCAGTCATTTAGAAAAATGAAATCATGAAATTTGTTTATATATGGATGAATATGGAAAGTACTATGCTCAATGAAATGAGTCAGAAGGAGAGGAATAGACATAAGATAATCTCATTCATTTGTAGGACTTAAGAAAAACAAAAGATTGTATGAAAAATAATATCCAGAGACAAAAAAGATGAGGCCAAAGAGGAGCAGTCCACGGTAGGAAGCTTAACACAGAGCAATGAATGCAGTTAAAATAGAGAAGGGACCACTATGACATGACAATGATAGTTGGAAATGATCACTCTCGACAAGAACTGGATGCTGACATGGGATAAAGTGATAAGTATGCTACCACTTCATCAACAATAATGCTAACCACAGTGTCAAAAAGGAAAACAGAGAGAGAGAGAGAGAGAGAGAGAGAGAGAGAGAGAGAAGAGAGAAGAGAGAAGAGAGAAGAGAGAAGAGAGAAGAGAGAAGAGAGAAGTAAAATGCCTGCCCCAGAGGCTGAAGGTGAGGAGGAATCTGAGGACTATGGTGGTGGGAAATATGCACTGGTGAAGGGTGTTGCCCATTCTATGACTGAAAATCATGAACAATTTTGTATCCATAGTGTTTAAATAAAGTAATTATAATAAAATAAAAATTAATAAAATATATATTGAGATGTAAGTGTTATTAGGAATGGAATGTTCTTCCTACTTAACACATTTCCTCTCTTGTGGGACTGTAGCTATATCTGAGTTTTCAAAATTAAAGAGTAGTATGTCAGAGTCTCAGAACAGAAGACCTACTAAAGGTAATCCAACAATTATTCTAAAAAATATTGTTTACAGAGGTGAAACAGGATATAAGGAAACTACAAAGAGGGATACAAAAATGAAGAGATTCATACTCTACAGAGGTCAAAGAAAGAAAATCATTATGAAGAATCATCTGGAATAGATGAAAATTGGACGATAAATAAAGGTAAATATTCAGGAAAGAAGCAGAGAAGTATCATACTATCATAACTTCTTTTCCTTTCTTTGATTGTATGCACTGAGCCAGAAGGCTGTTGGTACCATTCACATAAGTCAGTTAACAGAGAAAGAGAGAAAATAGTTTAGTCAACTAAGACCAGATTTGGAGGTCAAGGAAAAATGTCTAGCATAACTGAAAGCTCATGACACTGAAGCCACACACTGCAAGCTTGCTGGGTACATTGGTTGGTTTTAGATTGATCACTCCCATGCTCCCATTTTTCTCAAAGATGAAATGTTCACTGCTGTCTCAAGGAAATTAATTGAGCAATTTTCTATTCCCTGCAGTGTAAGGAGAATCTCTTGCCAATTATTTTTCTTTAACATATTGTAAGTAATATCATAAAGACTATTTTAAAAGGTCAATGGCCTGGCAAAGAGCACTAAAATCTGGAGTCCTAGCTCCTCTCTCAGATTCTGGTTCTAAGTACCTAGTTTACTAATGCTGAAGTAAAAATATTAAGTCATTGGTTCTGATCATCTAGGTTTAAGTACTTAACATAGAGTTCTATTAAAATTATTTGAAACCTTGGGGAAAATTTTGTTTGTACACATTAGGATTTTTTTTAATTATAAGAACAATGTCTCCTTGTAGCAAACACTACCAACAATGCACTTAGACATCATTTAGCTACTTTTTCTTGTGTCTCTTGTTTCTGTATTCTTAAAAGGTCATATGGCAACAAATTATGATGCACATATTTTTTCTAACTTATCAATAACTAACTTGCCCAAAATATTTGGTTAGAAATGGGAGAACAAGTAGTCTATGGCTACCACCCAGGATTATGCCCCACTTACTCCTTCATGTTATCCAACCCCTAGGTCAAATTAACTTGAGTAATATTTGAAATGTTTATTTGCTGCCTCTGCAGTATAGACTTCTCTTAACATCAGATGCACCCTTCCTGGATTTGAAGTATTTGAGGTGACTTACAGCATCAGAGTATTTATTTCAGGAAAGGAAATTCTGTACTGAGAGAGTCAAGTCCTTCTAAGTTGTGCCCTGGGACTAATAAAACACTTCATAGAAAAACTGAAGGCTAAGTAACCTTAAAGTAGAGTTGAAATGTTTCCTCTCCTATTTAAGATGAATTAGTGTGTTAACCTTCTGTCAAGTTTATCGTACCATCTGATGAAGGAAATAACATCTCCTCCCATGGTTCCTTCCGCTGCTCTGGAAGAAAATCTCCCCACCCTAAAAGAAATTTCCCTTGGAGTTCTTGATGCTGATTTGCCTGTCATCTCCAAGATTCTTAAGCCACCTGCCTGCATGCTGAGAAAGATGCTGATTATTGTGCTACCATCAAGAGAGCCTCTCCACAAGACCTTGGCTGCCTTTCAAAAGTTACGTTGTGCCATTGTTTATCACATGTGGTGAAGATGCCTTAAAAGTTACTTAAGACCAAGATAGTCCGTGTTTGAAGCTCCCAGGACATTTTGAGCAGAGAAGGGCTTTTTGTACCTATCCTCTGAGCTTCAAAGCGAGTGAAATCCTGCAGTATGTATCCTTTTCACTAGCCTTGCACCTACTGTGCAATGAAAGTTCTCCCAGCCAATTTTACTGCAGTTTGTCCATCCACTCTGAAAAGGGACTTTCAAGTTCATCAAACCTGCACTTGGGATGGAATATGCTGCTGGGTGAGACAGGAAGCTAGCCAGCCCTTCTTTCCTCTGACTGGCAGCAGCCATAGCAACAACAAATGTTGGCAACCCTGTTTGACCTGGATCGCAGATGTGAAATGCTGCATGGCTTGGCAAGGCCTCTGGACTCTACGTTGTTCTGCCAGGAGTCTTGCCTGAACAATACACCAATCCCGCAATTCCTTCCTTATTTTCTGGCTGCCTTTGAGCTCCTGAAGCCCACAGTGTGTTACCACAACAGGTTCCAAGAACCCCAGCCTAGGACCTAGGACTTCAAAGATCCCAAGGATCTTCCATCTGCATTCCAGGATGCGCACCAGATTTTTTTTATTTTGTTGTTAGATGTCCAACAGTGAGAAATAAGTTGCTATGATACATAAAGCTGATTGTGATTTGGTCTGATAGGCTGTGTTAACCTGTCAACAAGAAATATGTTTTTCTCCCACTGATTTACTGATTCTCGCAGTTTCCTGCCAATGAGGGTGACTTTGAAGTACCTGGAAACTGGCACCTGGCTCTTTGGATCTCTTTCAGGATAGAATTTTGCAGATAAGAAACTGAGATTAAACGACCCATTCAAGGTCATAGAGCAAGTAATTAGCAAAGCTGGGGCAGGAAGGCAGAAGAGCAAAGACAGGAGTCAGCACTGACTATATGCTATTGACAGGGGGCGAAGGGATCTAAGAACATGCCTCCAAATCCTAGCTCATATTTGAGATGAACATTGTTCACTCTGGTTATTCTGATGCTAATGAGAAAACAGGGCTTTGACCTTCAAGAAGTTTGTAGTCTGTGGTTCTTTCATCTTCACATTGATTTAGGAGTTTTCTACCCATTTGGAAGATTTGTTCTTTCCATATTTTCTTCTCATTTAGAAAATAAAATGTGTGGATAATTTATCTTGCATTTTACTTTTTCCTGACAACACCAAATTTAACCACTTTTGAAATTCAAGATTAACCAGATCTCTTCTAGTTTTTCCCATAAGCCAATTTTAACTGTTCACTTTCTGAAGAGTGAAAATAAGAACCCAAAGAAAGAGGCTCTGGATCTAAAAAATTATTGAATAGATAGGGGGAAAAAACAGATATTTCACTTGTACACCATGCCTTGCCTTTGAGAAATAAGATAGAATTAAAAAGAATTGGTCATATAATATGATAATAAATTTATTTTGGAGTGAAAGAACACAATGACTATCAATACTAGAATGACACATTTAAAAAAAGGAAAAAAATAAGTGTTTCATCTCTTTTAGAATTTTTATACCAGGTTTTCCACTTACTGCCAGAAAATTCCTCACTAAAAAACTAAAATAATACATCTAATGCTAAATATATTTATACTTGTTAATGCTAATAATACTGAATGAATATAACTCTAAATATCAAAAATAATCTATAAATTAAAATATAGATGTAGGTCCTTTTATATGACATTGAAATTCATGACATTCATTTACATGACATTTGAAAGTCATAAAACTATATTATGTTAGATATGGTAAAATCATAATGCAAAGCAAGAACATGACTAACATGTTATTCATAGTAATTCCTTTATTCTGAATTTGGGAGAAACAGGGCTGGTTGTAATCAATAAGAACCTCATATAGTGGGCCAGAGAGATAGCATGGAGGCAGGGCATTTGCCTTGCATGCAGAAGGACCGCGGTTTGAATTCCGACATCCCATATGGTCCCTTGAGCCTGCCAGGAGTGATTTCTGAGTGTAGAGCCAGAAGTAACCCCTGAGCACTGCCGGGTGTGACCCAAAAACCAAAAAAATAAAATCATATGGCCCTTCTAGGGGAAACATTTCATATCTCTACTTGACAGGCAGGTGCTTATTAATCTATCTTACTATTTTCCTTTAAGTGGTGTACCTACTGGGTGGACACTTTTGTACATGTTTCTATCACATCCTACATAAAAACAAGAGTGTTTATGAAAAGGTTTTCAATATCTTATTGTTTTGTTTTGGAACCACATTTGCCTATTCTCAGGGCTTAATCCTGGTAGGGTTCAGGGGTGGTGGGTCAGCCACATGCAATACATATCTACTCGACATACTATCCAGGCCTAAGAGCCTTAACATCTTGAAGGGTGCATTGTATATAGCTAATGATCTATTTTAACTAACTAATCAATTATTTAGTTCATGAGTATTTTCATGGTCACTTAAACATGTTAATGTTAAAAATAATCAATCCTTTAGGCAAGAATTGTTTCACAATAACATGGGCAATTTCTGATGTGAGGCACAAAGAAAATGGATAGAAGTAAGAGAAAGGGAGCTCACTATGACCACGGTCAATTTGGGAGGCTTTTAGCCAAATTTTCTGGTGGGCAGAGGAGCAGAAGAGGTGAGGTCGACTTCCTCTCCAAATGACCAATACAGCAAGCACAGCCAACTGAACTCTTAAATAAGTGCCAGATGTTATTTGATTCTCACTACTTGTTATTAAGGTGAGAGTCAGTATTCATCATGAATTTCATAAAGTGAGTAAGTATACTTTGTCTTTTGGACTCTAGTACAAATAAGATCAGTTTGTACAGGGATCACTCAGGAATATTGAGTTGCCACCCTGAGCTGGACTTGCCAGGGTCATCCCTAGCTCTTGAATTCCCTGTCCTACAAGGCCCCAGTGCTTCAACCTCAGTTCAAGTATTTTGGTGGTGGCAGAAGGTGAGGAGGTGAGTCGGGTAGCATTACAGCTCCTGCATATAGGCAGCAAAATGAGTAGTGATGAGCCACCTGCTTCCATGTGGCAGTGGCAGAAAAAAACCACTATCTCCATGGGGAGGTCCTTTCTGCAAAAAGCAGATGCAAACTGAGGAGTTCGGGGCTCGATCTTTCCTGCTTAGCTGTCTCTTTGATACCTGAGTACCAGCCAAGATTAGGGGGGTGTTGCAAATACAGCCTCTGCTTAGGTCTAGCTCTGGAAACTTCCACTCCCCAAAGAAATATCCTCTGGTGTCTTCCAAGGAAAAATGAGTAATGATTAAAATAATCATGGTAGCACTTGCCCGGCACCTGGCTTTGAGTTAAGTGCTTAATGTGCCCTATAGGAATTTCATAAGGGCAGTTGGAGTATTATAATCTAACTCTTACAGATCAGAGATTTTAAATGACTTGGCCAAGCCACTGCAAACTCTAAATGATGCATGAAATACTTTAAAACAGGCTGACAAGCTGCAAAAGTAAAATTCTTGACACTACTGCATCTTGGTCATGACACTGTGTGGAAAGGGACAAGAAGAGCAAGTATTGCCATCACTGGTGACTCTGGATATGGGTCTTGTTAGGTGTCCTTAGACCACTGCATTTGCCCTACTTCTCTGCCTTTTTCCCTCTGTCTGTTTCCAAAGGCTTCTAGAATCTTATGAAAACTTTATTGTTTCTTATAGTTCTTGTATTAACATAGATTAGTCTTTCAGTCTCCCCAACTTCTTGTAAAAGTAACAAAATTGTCCTTAAAATTTTGCCAAGGAAACTTTGTCACTTTCACTGAAGTTCAAACTTTTTTTTTTACTTTCTTTCACCTTGAGCTTCTATTGGCAGTGGTTTCTGCTGCCTGAGAGTTTAGTTTCTATCTACTCCACATCTCCTTAATTCCTGTAGACTAGAGCAAGAAGTTAATGCTCCCCAAAAGACATGCCAGATATCCAAAAGAAGAATTCATTCCTGCAAAAGATACTTTAAACTTATAAAATAAAAGAAAGACACAAATAAATACTAACAGTTTTATTTTGTTTGAGATATTTTTTAATTTATTTGAGTTTTCCAAAATAAAAACTTTACCTTTTAAAATTAGAATACATTGTTATGGTGTGGGAAAAAATAAAATCAAAACAGAAATTTGTAAATAGAAATGAGGTTTTTCATGTCTTATAATTCAAAATACTAGGTCTTCTTCTGACTATCTTTCAAACATGAAGTGCCAACTCCTGCTTAATCCTATTAAATTCTTTCAATTTCCATATTGGAAGCAGATTAAATACAGTCTCCATAATAACCCTTTCCAAATTAAGTTTCATCTAGTCTTCATGGTAGGCTCAAACCAAATTGAATCTTGTCCTCTTTGAATATGCTATAATCACCCTATTTCTCTGGTAGGCTTTGAAGGTTAGAGTGTTCCAGGTATGACTAGTCACCTCTTTTTGCTGTGGTTTACCTTGTTTTCTGTCATTGCTGGAATGTAAAAAAAGAACACAAAACACATTGACTTCACCTGACAACTCCCCCAATCAAAGAGAACTTAGAAAGATGCTGTGAACATTACAGGCAAAGAAGAGAATTTTACAGACGTCCCTGAGAGTCTTAATACTGTAATCAGTGATACATCCATAGAAAACCAAAAATATTACTACTACAATTATAGAAATAATATCTAAGGGAATTGTATGATTAGTGCAAATAAATATTGTTCTAAACATCTCAAGAATAAATTATTAATCTTTTTCATATCTTCCTCACAATATTAATTTCACATCTCATATACAAGAAAGTGGAGGTACAAATAATCTTTATCACAAGTCCCAACTTAAAACTAGTAATGATAAAATACTAGAGAAGTTGGCAAACAGATAAAATGGCTTCAGCAATTAGACACATAAAATCAACCTGGGGGTGGTGAGGGAGGTTGAAGAAAGAATGGCCATCTAGCTTGGACATTAAGAATAATTTTGGGGGGCAGGAGTAATAGTACAGCAGTAGGGCATTTGCTTTGCAAGCAGCTGACCTAGACGGACTGCGGTTCGATTCCCCCCACCCCCAGCATCCCAATTTTGAGCATATAGCCAGGAGTAATCCCTGAGCACCACCGGATGTGATCCAAAAAAAGAAAAAAGAATGACTTTGGGGGGCCAGAGCGATAGTACAATGGATAGAACATTTGCCTTGCATGTGGCTGACCCAGGTTTTATTTCTAGTATCCCATAAGGTTTCTGGAGCCTGCCAGGAGAGTATACTGAGTGCAGCAGAGCCAAAAATAACTCCTGAGCACCACAGGGTGTGTAAATCCCAAACCAAAAAAACAAAGAAACCAGAATGACTTCGGGGAATACCAAAACAACAATATAAGAAAAAGAGTGAAGGAGAGAAAATAGGCCTTTCAGAAATATTTTTATAGATTGTAAATTAGACCATATCTAATGTTCTTCAAGGAACTGAAATTAAAATTGAATTTTCTCTTATGATATTCTATGCATTAGACTGGGTTTTCATATGACAGCTTCTATAATGACTGGAACATAAAAATGTTCTGATTTTATGTAGATTATACATAATCACACATCATCTCATTGGTTAAACTTGAGTTATCTGATCCTCATAAAATGTAATGGTAATGTGTATTTTTAGGAATAAAGTTGTCTACGGCCATACCACCCTGAACGCTCCCAATCTCATCTGATCCTGGAAGCTAGGCAGGGTTGAGCCTGGTTAGTTCTTGGATGGGAATAAAGTAGCCATTGGTTCTTTGGGTAAATACATTTAAGTTTGCTAATTACTTAGCTGAAAATGTGGATCTGAGGCAAATCTATTCATCTACCCATAGCCAGAATCCTGGTTGATCTAAAATTTCAAAGTGTTCCAAAACTAGAGAATCTTTCAGATAAACATCACAGTGGAGAATAAAATAAGTGTTTACTAAAGAGAAGATCCAGGAAAGTGTTTACAAGAGTGAAGAGAGCACTCTTCTATGGAGTACCCCTTGGTGCCAGCCACCCAAGCACATGTTCTTACAAATCTACTTCTTTAGCTAGTTTTATAGCTGAGAAAATACAATTTCAGTGAAGTCAAGCAGTTTGTTCAACCAGCTACTTGAAGACTGTCCAAGATACAATTTCATGTCCGAGCAAAATCCTTCGACATTTTCTCTACTGTATCAGGAGGCATTGTAGGATTAAGGGATCTTGGCATAGAGGTAAATTTTGAGTTTTTCAGGGACGATAGCACAGTGGTAGGGTGTTTGCCTTGCATGTGCCTGACCCAGGATGGACTGTGGTTTCAGTCCTGGAGTCCCATTTGGTCCCCCAAGCCAGAAGCAATTTCTGAGCAAATAGCTTGGAGTAACCCCTAAGAGTCACTAGGTGTGGCCCAAAACCCAAAAAAACAAACAAACAAACAAAAAAGAGTCTTTCAAAGTGTGATCAGGGCACTTATTTTACATTTTATTTGCTCTTTTTGACATTAAGTATGTTTCATAACAATCTCTCACTATGCCACTGTGAATAAGTGAGACAAATCTTATTTAGCATATGAAGTGTGAGGGAGCTCAAAGAATTGTCTGTGATATCAAGTAAGATGATATCACTAATAAGGAGGAATCCTTCCAGGATTCCCTCCAGGAATAATCTTTCCAAGATAATGTTTTGCTTATTCCCAATGGCACCAACTATTTGAAGACTAGAACCCTAGTGTAGAACATGTCCCTGAAAAGGGAGAGATATTAGCCATTGCAGGAAATACTGGTACAAAAGCTCCCACACCCTGAAGATTTCACCCACCAGCTGGATTCCTTCATTAACTGTGTTGCTCTACATGAGTTTGTGGAAATGAATGGTTCTATCAGAAGCCATCATTGCTCCACTTGGGTACCCACTATAGTTCTGAACACTATGCTGTGCAGCTTTTGGGTTCACTGTGCCTGCAGAAGCTAATGAGAAAGATCTTAAGGGGCAGATGCATCCCAACCTGCCCCCACCAGCTTTCTTCTCCAGTGTCCAGGGATAATACAAAAATTAAGTTGTTGTTGTCCAGCATTTCCCAGAGGTTCTCTACCATGGACACCACTGTAACCTGCCCAGTCACCTTTCTTCCCCATTTCCCAACTCACTTCCCCACATCCCCATTTACGTTCCCCGAGATATTCCAAGTTCTAGTTTCAGAATCTATTTGAGGAGGATCTCAGCTTACTAAAACAGTGCATAGTTTTAAGTTAGGTCACTCCATTAACACTCCCTTAGGACTTATTTCCTCTGGCTCTTAAAATGACACCTTTGACTCCTGATTTAGAAATCATGACCAAAATTCCCAGTTTGAAGTTAATGAGGAATGGAACTCAGTTGATGTCACAGTTTCCAGTTTCCCATTTCCTCCACTGTTCCAGCTTGACCATCCCTGCAGTGGATTCATATTTTAGTTACTTTGATGCTTTTCTCAGGGAGACATTGAAGGAAGCTGCCAATTGCTGAAACGTCTCTGAACAAGAAGTGTTAAAGAAAAAGATTGAGAAGGGAAAAAAATAAACAGATTTCCTGAATCAGCAAAGAATTATGCTAAGTAAGTCTTTTATTAAATGACCTGCTGAGAAAGGAAACTCTGTTGCAGTTTAAGATGCTTCTTGTAGGAAGAGAGAGGAGTTATATTCCTTCCCATTAACTGACTCTGTTTCCCAGTTTGTCAGCTGGATTCTTAGCGAAGTGCAAAATATGTTTTTGTCAATATTAAAAAATACCAATGGCTAATTTAAAATATATTTATTGAGCATGTGCTTTTTTAAAAAACTTTTAAATTTATTGATTGGTTTTTAGGCCACATCTGTGGTGCTTATGGGTTACTCCTGGGTCTGCACTCAGAAATCGCCCCTGGCAGGCTGGGGGACCATATGGGAATTGAACCGGTTCCTCCCGGGTTGGCCACACACAAGGCAAACATCTGTTGTGCAATCTCTCTGGCCCCTAGCAAATATTTTGTTGTTGTTGTTGTTGTTTTGTTTGGTATTTGGGTCACTGCGGGGCTCAGGGGTTACTCCTGGCTCTGTGCTCAGGAATCCCTCCTGGCAGGCTCAGGTGACCATATGGGATACCAGGATTCAAACCACTGTCCATCCTGGTGCAAGACAAACACCCTACCACTGTACTCTCTCTGGCCCCTAGTATATACTTTTTTGTCTTGCTAGACATACTCTGACTAGATTAAGACAGATCAACAAACACTCTTCCTTATGAAGCTTACAAACTATATAAATAATCTATTGTTGTATAAGAAGTGACACCAAATTTAAGAGATTAAAGCAATAGCCATTTGTTCTAAATTTTGGGGGTTAGCGATTTAGAAAGAGTTCAGCTGAGCTCTTGGAGTCATTTATGTTACTGACACTGTTGTTTGCCTTGACGTGGGGCAACATGAACCAAAATGATTTGTCTAACACTTGGCAACTGGTGACAACTATAAATTGGTTGGCTTAAGGACTTCTTCTGGGGATATTTTCCCACCCAACATTTCCTCTAATCATCTAACAGGCAGATTTGCTTTGCAATCAAGTGTTGCATTCTATTGGTCAAAGTCATATGCAAAATAGTTCCAGTGTAAGGAATAGAAGATACAAAGACACATTGAAGATGATAAATACATATTATAAGGGAGAAATTATGACCATTTTCCCGGTCTAGTATGTATCAAAATCATTGTAACAAATAGATATAGAATATCTCAGAACTTTCAACTCTGGTTTCACATAAGAATTATCTGGAGGGATTTCTTGTAGTTTTCCAAAATAAAATAACAGATCTTCATACCACAAACAAATAAATCAAAGATTGGAACTTTGGACTCCATGTAAATTTGCCTCATCTCCAAATAGTTCTAAAAGAATGTTGGTTTTGAGACTAGCTTGAGTTGGGTTAGTCTTGAAGCTAAGGAGAAAGCCCAACAGAAGAGTGCAGGGGGCTTTAGATCATCTACTCTATGAAGTTTATGATGATAGTGATTAGATCACCTACCCAGTAAGGATATAGTGATGGTAATTACAACATCTACCTTGTTAGTATATGTTAGTATATGAGACCCTTGTGTGCTAAGCATAATCTTAGCAACTGTCTATAAACCACCAACTTTAGAAGCAATTTCTAACCATACAGCAAATCTTGTAAGTAAGCATCATGTAAAAGGCTGTGACTCTTGCCAGCACCACACTAAAGAGATATGTGCGCACCATAGTCAGAAAATACGACTCCTCAAAGCTCAGAGTGAGCACTGAGGTGACCCCCTAATAAAAATTACAATGTGTGCACCATGGCTAAGTGTGCTGAGCATTGCAATATGCTCTGTGGTTTACATCTGACAACTGTGTGTGACCACAGCTAAGCACATGTGCTTCTTTCAGTCATCATGATAACAATGAAGGGTATAGAGGAGGAAAGAATAACAATTGTAAAGCAACCCATCACCAGGAATTTTGCCCTAGCAAATTTTTCCTAGCATGAAGCAAGAGGAAAGGAAAAAATTAAGGCCCAAACTATGATCTCCAGGCACAAGAAAGGACTTAACACAGGTGAAAGATGGCAGGATTGGCTTCCTAGAAACAATATAATTGGAGGTTTCTCCAGACTCCTTTCAGCTCATGGTGGGGCCCGAGACAGTACCTGTTGCCATTCACAGTATCTCCTTTTCCAGCCATCAGGGAGGACCTTAAAGTCCTGGATCAGGATTAAGCAGGAGGACAGCTGTCAGTGAGCCAGAGTTCTCTCCAAGCCAAACTCAGAATCTATGGGAGTGTGACCTATGACCACTCATTTTAAACTAGCTCTCCCAGTCTTGCTGTAAATATTTTTAGTAATATCTTCATTTAAGCACTATGATTTATAAACATGTTTGTAGTTGGGTTTCAGTTATAAAAAAAGAACCCCTCCCCCCTTCACCAGTGCAACATTCCCACCACCAATGCCTCATCTCACTCCTCTTCCCCCAACCCACACCTGAATTCGAGACAAGCAATCTATTTCTCTCACTACCATTGACATGATAGTTGTTAGTGTAGTTATTTCTCTAACTGCACTCACCACTTTTTATGGTAAGCTTCATATCGTGGGCCGTTCCTTCCAGCCCTCATCTCTATTGTCTCTAGGTATTATTACCATACTGTCTTTTATTTTTCTTAAATTCCACAGATGAGTGAGACTATTCTATGTATATCTCTTTCCCTCTGACTTATTTCACTCAACATCATACTTTCCATTTCCATCTATGTATAGGAAAATTTCATGACTTAATTCTAACTACAAACTTAAATGTACTTCTGAATTCTTCAACAACAATGTGAAATTCTTTCTCATCAACTTGTTAGGAAATCCTAGACCCAAACCCTTTTTTACAGAACTAGTCACTAAACATAAAATCCCAGCACAAGACTAGAAGTTTCAGCTCTGGCAGAAAGAGGCATCTCCCAGCCCCCAAGGAAACACTTTAAAAAGGTTAAGGAAATGATTTACTCTTCAATTACCAAGTCTCTAGCAGTTTTCCTGCTCCCAGAGGAATAAAATCATTTTACACAAATGTAGTGAGGTGATACCTATGGCCAGGAGCCTTTACCTGCCTGAGTCCACTACTCAGAGTTGGGCATTAAGAATGGAAATCTGGAAGCCTAGAAAAAGACAGAACTAAGCAAGATACATACCTCAATGAGTGGTTAAAAGGATTTATCCAAAGTTCTATTGGAGTCATGAATTTTTTGCTCAATAGAGTTTGACAATGAACATGACAAGTGAGGAAGAAATAAAAGGCAAGAAGTGAGGTAGGTCTTAGAAGGAACCCAGTGCCCTCTGAACAATCCAGTTCTTTTCTTTCTCTTTCTCTTTTCTTCTTTCTTCCCTTCCTTCCTTCCTTCCTCCCTTTCTTTCTTTTTCTTTCTTTCTTTCCTTCCTTCCTTCCTTCCTTCCTTCCTTCTTTCTTTCTTTCTTTCTTTCTTTCTTTCTTTCTTTCTTTCTTTCTTTCTTTCTTTCTTTCTTTCTTTCTTTCTTTCTCTTTCTTTCTTTCTTTCTTTCCCCTGCTTTTCTCTATTCTCTTCTTTTTACTCGGTGCTTATTTGCATCTTCTCCATCCCTACTTTCTCTTTTCTTTTCTCTTCTTCTCTACCAGTCTTCTGTTTCCTACTTTATTCCCTTACTTTTTCTCCTTTCCTCCTTTCTTCATTTTAAACCCAGCATTGACCATATAAAATATGCCAAACCCATTTGAAATTAAAAATAAGACAGCATCAGTGGTCTAAGAACAAAAAACTAATAAATGTTGTGGAGGAAGCTATTTGTTCTCTGCCTTTTACAACCATCCAACATGAAACGCATCAAATCAACACAAGAGAAAATAACAAGAAAAAACGATGAGCTCTATTTAGAGTGCAAAGGGATTCAAGACTATGACCCTATCCTTCAGTCACTTTCAGAGCAGGTTAATAATATTGGAGGAAAGAAAGAAAAAAATGACACTAAAATTGTAAGAAAGAATTTTGAGGGGTCATCTGTATTTGCATCAAAAACAGTCTTTGCAGTTTCTAATTTGCTTTGATAAGGCTGTTTCTCATTTCCAAAGACTGGGTAAGAATTATTTCCTGTTTTTAGGGAGACAGATAATTAAGCAAAACATTAGCTTCGAATCTTCTGACTCTCGATTCTCTTCAATTCAAAATAATCACCATGCCACTTTGTCATATTCTGTTCCTGCCCTTGGGTGCTGACACAAAGAAGAGTCAAAGCATAGTCAGTTGAAGTCAACTACCTAAAACAGTTCTCCAGTCCAGGCTTTTGCTCCAGAAAGTGATATCTAAGCAGACACCTGAGAGATACCAATGCAAAAGATCAGCAAAGGGCTGGAGGAGGAGTAGATGGGTTCCAGGCAGTATAATTCCCCAAGTGAAAAGAAAATATATCTAAGAGATTGTGACGGTCAGGGTTGCCATGTGTACATTTTGTACTGCCAAAAAAAAAATAGAAAAGCACTAGATCAAGGTATAAAGAGCAAAAGCAGCCATCAAGAGTGGATCTTCCTTTCTTTCACACAACAGAATTCCTGTGTTTGTATCCTATTTTGACAGGATGATATGCCATTTTTTCCTATGCATATATCTTCAAACTGCATTAGAAAAGTATCGGGGCAAGAACATTGAAAGGGAACTTAACTAGGGACATCTTTCCATTTGTTTGTCCAGGGTTCTTGCATATTTTCAGCTTTTGCCCAGTCTGAAGTTCACCAAATCTGGGCTCCTTTCTCAACACTTCCTGGGTGCATTTTTTATCCCTGCCTTTAGATTAGTCTCTCTTCCCCCAAGTCATTTCTACCCTTGGATTTGACCGCATGGAAATCTTTTTGTTCCCCAGTCTTTCCAACCACCATTTACCTAGTGATGCCTCATTACCATTTAGAGAACAACCTTCATAAATGGTATTAGGAATCATAGCTTATTTTTCTCTTTGGAAAGGGAGAAGGCATTTTAATATATTGCCTTCGTTTTCAGATTGTGGTTCTGAATCTGTTCCAACAGTACTTTGAATTGCTATATGCATTTAAAAAGCATTTGTATACTTTTCTAGTAATTAAAACTCATTTAAATGATTCTTGTAAGCAGAATTAATAAAAAAAAAAGACCAGAGCATAGTACAGAAGGTAGGGTGCTTGCTTTATACACTGCCAATCTAGGTTCAATTTCTTTTTTTTTTTTTTTTTTTTTTTGGTTTTTGGGTCACACCCGGCGGTGCTCAGGGGTTACTCCTGGCTGTCTGCTCAGAAATAGCTCCTGGCAGGCACGGGGGACCATATGGGACACCGGGATTCAAACCAACCACCTTTGGTCCTGGATCGGCTGCTTGCAAAGCAAACGCCGCTGTGCTATCTCTCCGGGCCCAGGTTCAATTTCTATTACCCCAAAACCACTAGGAGTGATCTCTGAGTAGAACCAGAGTAATACAATACCAGAGTTATACTGTAGCATCACTGGGTTTGACCAACAAACAAAAGTTAAAGTTAATGAGAGAAGCAACTCCTCAACTCTTAAAAGAGTGCATTTTGGGGGCCAGAGCAGTGGCGCAAGAGGTAGGGTGTTTTACCTTGCACAAACACGGTTTGATACCCCGGTGTCCCATATTGTCCCCCAAGCCAGGAGCGATTGCTGAGCACAGAGCCAGGAGTAACCCCTGAGCATCACAGGGTGGGGCCCAGAAACAAACAAACAAAAGTGCATTTTATTTATTTATTTTTGGATTTTGGGTCACACCCGGCAGCAGTCAGGGGTTCCTCCTGGCTCTATGCTCAGAAATCGCTCCTGGCAGGCTCAGGAGACCATATGCAATGCTGGAATTCAAACCACCGTCCTTCTGCATGCAAGGCAAATGCCCTATCTCCATGCTATCTTTCCAGCCCAAAAGAGTGCATTTTTTGTGAGTAGATTTTTTTCAGTGCTTCTAACTTTTTATCACATAAATATAGATAAATATTTTCTCCCAGTATTGCATCTTTCTGGTATTTCCTTTGTGATACAGAAACTTCTTATTTTGGTTTAGTTCTATTCATTTATCTGTTGTGGTTTTGTTTTTGTTTTTTTTTACTTAATAAATGCATTAAATGGTTAAAGATACTTCTATATTCAATGTCATGGAATGTTCTATGTTTTCTTCATTATAATATATTGATTAGGTCTTATATAAAGGCCTTTAATTCATTTTGATTAAATTTTATGGTGTTAGAAAGAAATCAAATATTCATTTTTGTTTTTAATTTTTAATAAATTTATTTAAAGAAAATATAATATAGTGACATAATTGATCATAAGAAATTTGTTTCAGGATGATAGGAAGTGAAGTTATCAAAAAATATACAGACAATAGGAGATCAAAAAATAAAGAGAAATAAAGAGAATTGGAAAAAGAAGAGAGTTCATTAGCAGTTATATTCGCAACAATTATTGTATCACCAATAAAGTCATTAATACAATAGCAGAAGCTTTAGTATGCTCTTTTTTTTAAGATGATAGAGGCACTAATAAAAAGATGTGTTTGTGTGATTGATGTGTGGCAGTTGTTGTTGTTGTTTGCATAGACAAGGCAAAATATGGGGGAAATTGGAAGGAGAAACCTATGGCCTAAGAACAGATAGACCTCACCCCTGAAGTATTTTGGCATAGGACCAAGTTCAGGCTCCAGGCCTACTAGATTGTCCAACTGCTTAGACATTCTCTGTGGTCCCAGAAACAGTTCTTCACCACCACAGTTGTTGCTGTCATGTTTCTGTAGTTATAGATCTTGGTTTCTGTACAGGTCCTATGTTGAAGGCCACATGGTAGATAGTGTCTTCTGGTTTCATCTCACAATTAGGTAGCATTGCAGAGAATCCCCTAAAAGCAGATTATTGTTCTTCCTAGGTTGTTATGGCATCATAAGTACCATCTTTGGAGTAAGTCAGTGCCATGGCGGTAGTGGAGCCTTTCTTGTTAGAGTTCTTATTCCTGGTGATGATGTAGGAAATCATGTTTGTTTCTGCAGATGGTGTCCATGGTTCAGGGATGAAAGTTCAATATCTGATCAGCTGAAGTCTAAGCCAAGTCACTATGCCAGGTGTTTAGGATGTAAGGTCCCACTTCAGTTTAAAATGTTGTGTTCCTATTTCTATTAGATAAGAACTTACTTGCATATGGGGTTCAAGGTATCAACAACAATCATCCCCATAACCTTTTACTTACATGGCCTCTAGACAAAGCTTGTCTACTAGAATTCTATACTAAACGAATCCCGAGGATGAGGGTAATTGCTGCTACATGAGAAGATATTCGGTCATGACTGTGCTTCTTAAAGGAATATAACTAAGGAGATATATGTTCTTTTAAGTCTTTTGAAATAGGTGGGGAAAAGGTAAGATCTGGAACCCAGCTTTAACCTATGAGTTGGCTTTTTGAAGTCTAGGGAAGATGGCTCCTAGCAGTCACATATTAGGGAGTATTCTCAAGCAGGGGACTTCTCAGCCCCCGAATCTGGTAGTAAGCAAATGTCCACGGTAGAGGGAGGTGAAGGAAGAGGGGCTGCCAAGAGCAAATCAAAAGCAGCTGAGTATCAGTTTATTATCATGTAGAGAATCTATCTTTGCATTTTGGAGACTAATTGACATCTGTCTGGGGTAGGGAAAAAGTTCTGCTTTGTGAGGAGTTAAGCACATAGAGTATTATTTAGCAGGACTTTGGCATTCTGTTTTCTTCCCTAAACAATCTAAAATTATGAGCATTGTGGTATCATGGTAAACTAAGTACAGTTGTACTTGCTGTGAAGGCCTGGCCTGGCAGTCCCACATCCCTACTGTAGGGCTTAGTAAGAGGGCCTGTTGGCTAGCTCCTACCTCCTACTCCCCACAGAGGTATCCCAGTTACCAGTTGCTAAAGGAACAGTTGCTGAGGTTCTGCCATATTCATTTATTTTTGCCTATGAAAGACTCTTGACTTTCAAATTCTATTCCATTGTCCTGAGAGTTTGTTCTTATTCAAGTATCATACTGTTTCAATTGCTACAGTTATGCATTATACTTTGAAGCAGGGAATGAGAACCTTTTCATCTAAACACTGGTAAATCAAGAACAAACAAACAAACAAAAAATGGAAGGAAGAAATGAACAAAAACTTCCTTCAAGAAGATATTCAGATAGCCAAATGGTATTTGAAAACTGTTCTGCATCAATTATCAGTAGGAAATGCAAATTAAAAGCAATGACAATGTGAAATTGGCAGATATCACAAAGAACAAAAACAGGAGCCTGAGTTACATCAAGTAGGGCATTTGTCTTGCACAAGTCAACCCTGTCTTGATCCTTTGCATTGGTTGCCCAAGCACTGTCACAAGTAACTTCTGAGGGCAGCATTAGGAGTGATCCCAAACCAAAAAAAATATTTTTAAAAAAGACAAAAACCGAAAACAAACAAAATAAAAACCTAATGTTGACACTGAGAGAAAGGGAACCTCATTCACTATTGATGGAAATGTTACTGACACTTTTGGAAAACAATATGGACAATTCAAAAAAAAAAAAAAACTAAGAACTCGGAGGCTAGAGAGATAGTATAGCTGGTAACACATTTATGTTGCAGATTTTTGACAGGAATTATATCCCCAGCACCCAATATAATCTCCTAATTGCTCCCAGGAATGATCCCTGAGTATTGAGCCTGAAATAGACACTGAGCACTGCTGGGTGTGGTGCCCCATAACAAATAAAAAAAAAACCCTAAGACATGAAACAATGGTGGAGAAAACACCTATGTAGAGGGAATGGTGCTGAGATCATTTATGTGTGAAATTCTACTAATAACAGTTTGTAAACCATGAAACCTAAAAGACAAAATTAAAATAATTGAGGAGCCTAGAAAGATAGAACAGCAAATAGGGTGCTTACTTAGCACACAGCAGACTCAGACTTGATCTTCAGCACCCCATCTCTAAAAGTAAGGATAAGTAACTCCAAGCCACTCCAAGATTGATTCCTGAGCACAAATCCAGAAGTAAACACTGAAAACTGCTAGTACTACCCTAAAATGAAAAACAATATTAAAGAAAAATAAATAAAATAATTGACTTTCTATAAGACCCAGATATTCCACTTCTTATCTTCTACTCCAAGGACCCAAAAACTATTTGCAAAATATATTTTCACTATATTAATTGCAGTACTATTTACTATAACCAAAATTTGAAAACAAACGAAGTGGCCAAGAGATGACTGGTTTAAGAAACTAGGGTACATATACACAATGAAATAGCACTTGGTTATAAGAACAGATAAAATCACAAACTTTTCTATGTGGATAGATCTGGAGAGTACCATACTGAGTAAAATTAATCAAAAGTAGATAGACAAATACAGAATAATCTCTCTCATGTATAGGATATAAAGAATCATAGTCAAGGAAAACAAATACACAAAGGACAACTAGTCTTTAGTAGGAAGCTTCCCACAAGGGGGAAGTAAACAGAATGGAAGGCATCACTGGGACAATGTTGAAAGATGTAGACAATGATTGTGGTTATGGGTGATGTGTGGTGTTGGAATATATTCTTCATAAAACCCTACCATTAATGGAATTTTAAATAATGATTCCAAAAATTACAAAAAAAAATTAACAGTCTGCGTTATGGGAAAAGGGAGAGAACCCAAATGTTCTGACCATCCAATGTAATGACTGGTCAGTCAGGTAAAGTTGCCTGTCACCTGTGTAATGATACTGGAAGATATTAGAGACTCAAAAACATGTGTAACTGCAATGCATAGAGAGATCAGGAGATTTAAACAACTATCCTGCTCAATCTCCTTCTTACAGGTGAGAAAACCTAAGATCAGTATAAGCAAGTGACTTCCCAAGATTAGTTCTCAAAATAACAAAAAGAAACTTATTCAAATATACAATTCACCCTTATGAACCAGTTCTTATATCTTTAATTCACATGATCTAAAAAAATGTAAGCAAGTTTGCCTCTACCCACATACAAAAGTCCTCAAGGCTTAATTCTGTCTTTGTTTTCAGGAAACACATGTGCCAATACTTGGGGACCATATGTGGTGCCAGGAATTGATCACATGATATACGGTTGACCATGATGGCAAGTAAAAGGAGCCAGCAAACTGCCTTACTTGCACTTGCAAAATTGTATATAAATTATGCAGGAGTAGGGCATGTCTAACATGTGATGCCCCCAAAAGCATGCATTTTGATATAAGATTGAGTTCAATTTCTTCCTCAGTCTGAAGAGGCAATAGCTACTCAACTGTTACTGACATGGGGTGTTCATGTAAAGATCGTTGAAGGTTCAAGCCTCTATTCACTGTGGGTAAACAAGAGATTTTTTTGTTTGTTTGTTTGTTTGGAAGCCATGCCCAGCAGTGCTCAGCAGTTATTTCTCGCTCTGCTCTCAGAAATCGCTCCTGGTAGCTCAGGGGACAGTACAGGTTGCTGGAGATCAAACCCTGTTTGCCATGTGCAAGGCAAATGCCCTACTCACTGAACTATTGCTCCAGTTTTCATTTTTATTTTAGGTGGAATTATGATGTGGAAGAATGTAGATAAGTTCTCTCTACTTACTACTTTCCCTAGTATAAAATTCTCTAGAATTAAGATGTTTTCAATTGTGAAACAGAAGGGAGGAGACAGAAGAGATTTTATTAAGGATGAAAAATGGCTACGATTTTGCAAGCCGCTTGTTGACAGAATATGATTATGTTTTTAGAATAATTAACAGGAAACACAGAATGAAAGAAATTAATTGCTATTGGTACAATTGCCTTCCAAATGACAAGTATTCATTGCTATGCACAGTGAGGACTCAATTTCTCCATGGGGTCATGTTAGGTCTCTGCTGATAAGCTGCTTACTGTCCTGGGAGACTTAAGGGGGTATTTTCCATCCTACCAGTATCCTCCTTACTTGTTTATTAAGCTACCACAGTGTTCAGTCTAAATCAGCTGTTTTTGCATGTACAAATTTAAATATTGTGTAAATCTTATAAATTAAGTATAATAAACTATTCTATAGACAAGGAAATTGAAGATTGAGAATGCAACTTGACCAAGGACATGTGCTAGTTGTTGGCAATCATTTAATACGAAAGTCTATCTAACTCCCAAGCTTCTGCTTTTGAGAGTACCTTTTAAGTATGTGGGGGGGGGGGGGTGAGGAGAAACAGATTAGGAACAAGGGACTCACAGTTGGGACTCACAGTTGAAGATTATCTTACTTGTCCCAGAATTAAGAGCAGCTGTTTGACATCTGAATGGCTTTAACAAGTGATTTATCCTACCTGATATCTACTTCCACATTCTTAACCAATTTCTGATTTCAAAGACATCATTTCCATCCTTTAGAGTTGCTGTGGAGAGATTTCTAACGTATATGCAACTTATTCTTGATCAAGATGTATTAGGAGAGGAGAGGAGAAGAGGAGTGGAGAAGAGGAGGAGAGAAGAGGAGGAGAGAGGAGGAGAGTAGGGGAGAAGAGGAGAGAAGAGGAGGAGAAGAGAGGAGAGGAGGGGAGAAGAGGAGGAGAGAAGAGGAGGAGAGAAGAGGAGGAGGAGAGAGGAGAGGAAGAGAGGAGGAGAGGAGAGGAAGAGAGAGGAGGAAAGAGGAAGGAGGAGAGAAGAGAGGAGAGGAGAGAAGAGGGGGAAAGGAGAGGATAGGAGGGGAGGAGAGAAGAGGAGAGGAGGAGAGAGGAGAGAGGAGAGGAGAGAGGAAAGGAGAGAAAAGAGAGGAGAGAGGAGGGGAGAAGAGGAGAGGAGGAGAGGAGAGTAGAAGAGAAGAAGAGAGTAGGAGAGGAGAGGAAAAGAGGAGAGGAGAGGAGAGGAGAGTAGTAGATGAGAGGAGAGGGGAGGGGAGGAGAGGGAAAGGAGGAGAGGAAAGTAGGAGAGAAGAGGAGAATAGGAGAGGAGAGGAGAGGGGAGGGGAGGGGAGGAGAGGGGAGGAGAGGGGAGGGGAGGGGAGGGGAGAAGAAGAAGAGGGACAGGGAGGAGAGAGGAGGGGAGGGGAGGAGAGAAGAAGAAAGGAGGAGAGGAGAGGAGAGGGGAGGGGAGGAGAGGGAGAGGGAGGAGAGAGAAGTGGAGTGGAGAGGAGAGGAGAGGAGAGGGGAGGGGAGGGGAGGGGAGGGGAGGAGCAGGAGAGGGAGAGGGAGGGGAGGGGAGAGGAGAGGAGAGGGGAGGAGAGGGAGAGGGACAGGGAGGAGAGAGGAGAGGAAAGGAGGAGAGAAAAGGAAAGTAGGAGGGGAGGGGAAGGGAGGGGAGGGGAGGCGAGGCGAGGCGAGGCGAAGCGAGCCTAGGTTTAATTCATCCATCTGGGGGTGGTCTGCAGACTTTCATTTCTCCAAAAGTTTTTGTTGAAACTATTTAGAGAGCCTAAATGTAGGTGACTTGGAAAACAAATTAATGATTGAGAGCCTATTAACCTATATTATTAAAGACTGTATGAATATTTGGGAATTTGAAAAAACAAAAAACAAAAAAAAGTTAAGCCCAAACTTGAAGGAAAACATGAAAGTCTCCATGTCGGATGATTGCCTGCCTGCCTCCCTGTGGGTGACTTAAAAAAGCAGCAGATAGCTCCTAGCCAGACTCCTCCCAGCGTTGCTTGTTTGTTTCCCAATAGAAACAAAGTTTGTTTGTTCAAGTTCCCAGAGAACTTGAATCATCTTGTTCTGCTTCATAAAGTGAGGGGGGAAATTAAAAAGTGGATGGTACCAGGAGCAAACAGTAGCATGAACATTGAGTGGAAAGAAAAAGTGATCAGATTGAAATACCAAACCCAAAGTCAATGACAACAGAATCAAGATTCCCAAGCTACAAGTTATATAAAAAGGGAAAGGGACCTGTTATACTAGCAGTCCAGGGGGTAAGTGGGGGAGGTGTGGGATGCATGCCTGTCACAATAAAAATTTAAGAGAGATGAGAGAGAGAGAGAGAGAGAGAGAGAGAGAGAGAGAGAGAGAGTAATGGAAGTAATGGAAGCAGCACAGACTTCAGAGAACTTTGCATTTTATCTCTAGAAGTATGTTAATAGAATTGGACAGGTAAGTACACCATGTGGTTGACAGCAAATAGATACCTGACACTACATGCTTAATCCCCATGTCATCGGTGTAGATTCAAAATCCTTCGAGAACCACAGGCCACCCAGATAATGATGAGAATTACTGGTCGAGCAGTTTTACATCATCAGGCCAGATCAAGAATGGTCAGGAGAGGGCTGGGAGAAATAGCACAGCGGTAGGGTGTTTGCCTTGCATGCAGCTGACCAGGGACAAACCCAGATTGAGTCCTAGCATCCCATATGGTCCTCTGAGCCTGCCAGAGGCGATTTCTGAATGCAGAGCCAGGAATAACCCCTGAGCCCTGCCGGGTGTGACCCAAAAACCAAAAAAAAAAAAAAAAAAAAAAAAAAAGATTGGTCAGGAATGTCTCCAGGCCTTCAGTTACTGAGCAACACTTGATGATGGCCCAACTCCTCATGCCCAAAACAAGAACTGTATGAAGTACGCAGGCAAAGACTCTTCTTCATTCTCCTTCAGGGATTCCTCCTGGGTTAGTTGTTTAATAATATACTGTGAAAAATTATAATATAGTATTATAGGATCATTCATATTTTCTATTTTATTGAGTATTTATTAAAAAAATTTCAAGAAACGCATGCATTTCAACTTAAAGTTATTCTTAAATGTATGGGCATAATATCCTTCAAAATACATTTTAATTTACATTTCAATATCTTTCATTTTATATATAATGATGTTTTTATTCTTCAATAAATAATTTGTACTTATTCTTTCATTTTTGCCATTTTGCTAGATAATTATTGATCTTTACTTTCAAATTATCTTTTTTTTCTAGGAAAATTGTTTTAAAGATTTTTTTTTTTAGAATTTAGTCACTGTAAGATTGCAAAGTTATTCAAAATTGGGTTTCAGGCATACAATGCTTCCACACTGATCTGTTCACCTGTGTCTATTTTCCTTCACCATTTCTGTCTCCCACTCTCCATCATTTGCCTCCCACCATCCCAGTCTGCTACTGTTTTTTTGTTTGTTTGTTTTGTTTTGTTTTGTTTTTGGCTTAGGGGCCACACTCAGGCTGTGCTTAGGGGTTACTCCTGGCTCTTTGCTCTGAAGTTATTCCTGACAGGCTCGGGGATGATATGGGATGCTAGTGATAGAAGTCAGATCTGTCCCAGGTTAGCTGCATGCAAGTCAAATGCGCCACCACTGTGCTATTGCCCCAGCCCCAAGAAGGCATTTCTTTTCTTTCTTTCTTCCTTCCTTCCTTTTTTCTTTCTTTCTTTCTTTCTTTCTTTCTTTCTTTCTTTCTTTCTTTCTTTCTTTCTTTCTTTCTTTCTTTCTTTCTTTCTTTTCTTTCTTTCTCTTTTTTCTTTCTTTCTTTTTTCCTTTTTCTTTCTTTCTCTTTCTTTTTTCTTTCTTTCAATTATCTTTTATCTCTTTAACTTCTCATAATTTTGTTTATATCTTGTTAATTTTTTGTTCTTTTTTTCTTCTACTTTATTTGGAATTTATTGTTATTTCTATTTCCTGAAAAATGAGACTATAATTATTGATCAGTCTTTTATCTTTGTTAATATGTACATTTACCTGTAAATTCCTTACTCCACCACACACATAATTTCTTTCTTCTACTTGTTAAATCATGCTTCTACTTGTTAAATACAATATATTGTATTGACGAACCAATATGCGTTAGTTGGTATTAGCTCAAAACAATAGTTTACTGTCAGAATCCAAGGAGCCCTTGACCTGCCTGAGGCTGAACAGGCAAGGTTCTGACTAGATACTCTAAGCCTTTTTTAATAGAGAAGCCAGGGGTTTAAGACAAACCCTAGGCAAGGAGACGGAGGGAGGGAAGAAGAGAGGGAGGGAGAGATAGAGAAAGACAGTCAGACATACAGATAGAGACAGAGAGAGCTGGGTTTGGGACCAGGGTAAGGTCAGATTGAGGGCCAAATACGAGACAAAATAAAGGATAAGCAATTCAAAGAGACACAGCCAAGCTCTGTCAAAATCTGGGAGAAAAACCAGAGCCAGGAGTAGAAACAGTTGGAAGCTTCTACTGCCTCTTGAAACTATAACATCCACTATCCACTGAACCTCCCTGGGAATGGGGTGTTTATAGCTCCTGCCAGCCAGTGATGGTTGGAGCTGATATTTCTTAGGGGGCGGGTCCTTTTTATGACTGCTGCTGGACTGCTGTTGGCATAATAGAGTAATGTAGGACAAGACATTACATTAAAGTTCACCCATGTTGTATAGTTCTGAGGTTACAACAAGTGCATAGTATCATAGATCTACTATTATCATAGAGAATTGATGAGTTTCATTATCCAAAATATTCCCTAAGTATGTAATTACTGCTATTTTAGATTTTAGAAATTCAGAAATTTAGAAATTTCTTTTCTCTATTTTAAATTTTATTTTCTTTGTGTTTTAAATTCTTAATGAATTAATTTGTTTTATTGTTGTTTTCTTAGTTTATTAACTTCTGGGTTATATGTCTTTTCTCATTTTTCTAGTATAAAGATTCTTCCATCCTTGGATACTTGCATTCAAATTTAAACCACTACTTTTATCAATTTCAAGACGATGATAACAAACAACTTTTATTATATACATATTTCTCACAGTACAGTACTATCATTGCATTAAATATCAATATTTATTTAATTTACCTACAATTTTCTTTGAATAGTTTTTTAAATAATAATATCTTTATTTATTTATTTAGTTTAGTTTACTGCTTTTATATTTTTTTAATATCTTTATTTAAACACCTTGATTACAAACATGATTGTGGTTGAATTTTCAGTCATGTTAAGAATACCCCCTTCACCAGTGCAACATTCCCATCACCAATGTCCCAAATCTCCCTCCTCTCCACCTGACCTGTCTGTGCTCTAGACAGGCTTTCTACTTCCCTCATTAATTCACAATGTTATGATAGTTCTAAATGTAGTTATTTCTCTAACTACACTCACCACTCTTTGTGGTGAGCTTCATGTAGTGGGCTTGAGCTTCAAATCTCCTCTCTTTTGTCTCTGAAAATTATTGCAAGAATCTTTTATTTTTCTTAAAACCATAGATGAGTGAGACTATTCTGTGACTATCTCTCTCCCTCTGACATATTTCACTCAGAATAATAGATTCCATGTATATCCATGTATAGGAAAATTTCATGATTTCATCTCTCCTGACTGCTGCATAATATTCCATTGTATATATGTACCACAGTTTTTTTGGTCGTTCATCTGTTGAAGGGCATCTTGGTTGTTTCCAGAGTCTGGCTATTGTAAATAATGCTGCAATGAATATAGGTGTGAGGAAGAGATTCTTGTATTGTACTTTTGTGTTCCTAGGGTATATCCCTAGGACTGGTATAACTGGATCTTATGGTAGTTCAATTTCCAGTTTTTGGAGGAATCTCCATATTGCTTTCCATAAAGGTTGAACTAGACAGCATTTCCACCAGCAGTGGATAAGAGTTCCTTTCTCTCTACATCCTCACCAGCACTGCTTGTTCTCATTCTTTGTGATGTGTGCCAATCTCTGATGGTATCTCATAGTTGTTTTGATTTGCAACTTCCTGATGATTAGTGATGTGGAAAATTTTTTCGTGTGCCTTTTGGCCATTTGTATGTTTTGTTTTGTTTTATCAAAGTGTCTATTCATTTCTTCTCCCCATTTTTTGATGGGATTAGATTTTTTTTTGTAAAGTTCTGTCAGTGCCTTGTATATTTTGGATATTAGCCCCTTATCTGATGGGTATTGGGTGAATAATTTCTTCCACTCAGTGGGTGACTCTTGTATCCTAGGCACTGTTTCCTTTGTGGTGCAGAAGCTTCTCAGCATAATATATTCCCATCATTTTATCTCTGCTTCCACTTGTTTGGAGAGTGCAGTTTCCTCCTTGAAGATGCCTTTAGTCTCAATGTCATGGAGTGTTTTACCTATATGTTGTTCTATATACCTTATGGTATCAGGTCTGATATCAAGACCTTTAATCCATTTGGATTTTACCTTCATACATGATGTTAGCGGGGGTCTAAGTTCACTTTTTTGCAAGTGGCTAGCCAGTTGTGCCAACACCAGTTGTTGAAGAAGCTTTCCCTGCTTCATTTAGAATTTCTTGCTTCTTTATCATAAATTAGGTGATTTATGTCTGGGGAACATTTTCTGATTACTCGAGCCTATTCCACTGATCTGAGGTTCTGTATTTATTCCAATACCATGCTGTTTTGATAACTATTGCTTTGTAATACAGTTTAAAGTTGGGGAAAGCAATGCCTCCCATATTCCTTTTCCCAAGGATTGCTTTAGCTATTCAAACATGTTTATTGTTCCAAATGAATTCCAACAGTTTTTGATCCACTTCTTTGAAGAATGTCATGGGCATCTTTAGAGGGATCGCATTAAATCTGTGTAATGCTTTGGAGAGTATTGCCATTTTAATGATGTTAATCCTGCCAATCCATGAGCATGGTATGTGTTTACATTTCCATGTGTCCTCTCTTAATAAATAATAACATCTTTATTTAAAAGCCATGATTACAAAAATAATTGTAGTTGGGTTTCAGTCATAAAAAGAATATCCCCTTCAGCAGTGAAACAATTTCTTATTCAATAGTTTTAAAATTTTGGAAATTTTTAAAATCTATTTGTTATTGAGGAATTATCTTAATTTCTGTTCCCTTTAAAAGGATAATTTAAGTGTATATTTGATTCTTGACTTCACTTATTTTTTCAGCACTTTTAAAATGTTATTGTTTTTGGCATTTATTATTTTAATTGAATTTCCAACTGTCATTTTCACAACTGTCCTTAGAATGATTTTTTAACAATTTAAACATTTTTCCCCTTTGGTTTTCAACAGTTATGTGCTGTACTTATATACACTTTCATTTTAATTTATTTGTTTGCAGTTTGTAGAGCTATTGAACCTATGACTTAAAGTTTTGTTTTTGCTTTTATCAAATTTGAAACATTTTTCCAGTTTTACTTTAAATCCTTTTTCTTCCCCTTTTTTCTTTTCTCTATTTTTTGTGCACTGACTTGCCATGAATGTTATACTCTATCATATGCTGTATATATATATATATATATATATATATATATATATATATATATATATATATATATATATATATATATTTATCCTTTTGTACACTGTGTATAAGTCCTGAATCCAGTGATATAGGGTGACTACTGTGAGAATCATAGAGACTTTGTAAGCCTTGGTCTAGCTTCAGCTGAATACTTTCATGTTAAAGTCCATAACGTCTTCAAAAACTTGGGCATTTTTCAGGATTCTTAAAAGGTCTTGCACTTTAATTCTTTGTATCCCCAGTGATTTTTGAAATGCTGAAAGTGTTACTTAGTTTTTCAGCTACATTCTCTTCCATTCCTTACACTCTCTTTCTCTCCACATGCCTCAAGGGAATAACTATGTCAAACTCACTTTTCTGCATCATTGCACTCAAGTTCTGGTAACCTTAGAATCTCCCAAGTGCTTCAAGTAGATTTAATTTAAACTCTTTATTCAACACTTCCTACCATTTCTGGGGAAAGAATGGACAACCTACTTTATCATATCTAAATTGCTAGCATACATTTTTTTAATGATACAAAGTTTTCCATTAAAAATTCATTTCAGCATAAGCAGGAAGATTGAGAAGACTCAGAAACAAAGGAAATATTTGTTGCCCCTCCACCTTTTTATAGCATTAGTCCATGGCTTCCTGTAGACAGTATTTTGCTAAAATGTTCCAAGAAGGCATTAGATTCCAAATATGGGCCCAGTGAGCTATGAGAATTGCAGAAAAATATTCATGTTAAAAAATTCCAAGTATAAACAATTCTTTTACCTACAATAAGATACATACATATACACACATGTAGAAGTCCACACACAGACACATATTCTATACACAAAGGCTGCTGTAGGAGTAAAAAAAAAAAGCAGACACTTAGAATAAGTAATTAACTAATTGCATATTAATATAATAGAATTATCATTCTTCCTTAGAATACATTTTCTTTTTTGAAATTTCTATTATCTGGCAATACTAGCATCTCCCTGGGGGCTATGAAACCTCTTCATTTACATTACTGTAATATGATTAACTTTGCCTTTGGCACTTAGTATGCACTCAGTAAATTTTAACTATCTTTTGTAAAGAACACATAAAATAAAGCAGAAGCAACTAGAAGAGTAACTGCCCCCTGGGGCCGGGAAGGTGGTGCTAGAGGTAAGGTGTCTGCCTTGCAAGCACGGTTCAATCCCCCATATGGTCCCCCCAAGCCAGAGGCGATTTCTGAGCGCATAGCCAGGAGTAACCCCCTGAGCATCAAACGGGTGTGACCCAAAAACCAAAAAAAAAAAAAAAAAAAAGAGTAAGTGCCCCTAAGAGAAGCAAACAATATGAAAACAAACCATGATTATCAGGACTTCTTAAAGCTGAATGTGCTTTTGTTATGTCTGATTGTCAGCCTTCCCTGGAGTAAAAATTAAATGTGGTTAAAACTTAAATGTCTGTTTCTTTTTTCCACTCTTCTTCTTCTACCATTCTCTATCTCAGTGGAAGGGGAATGTAAATCTTCTCATATTAGAGGCACCTAGGCTCATTAGGTTCCATGTGTTATGGAGTGGGTTATTAAAACAAAAATCCAATGAGGGACAGAGGTAGTGTTTGATGTAAAATAACTGCAATATTCAAATTAAAGTTATAAATCAACTATGCAAATGAGTCTGTATCCAGGGCAGAATTGCCATCAGATAGCCTGTAGAGGAAACCTAATAATCTCATTCTCTCCTTGTATTATAATATATGCCTTGTGAGTAAGTTTCCTGAGAGTGGAGTCTTGTGGGGACACAGAAAGGATGCCCTAGGCAATCCAGCTCCTCTCATGGGGATGGTACTGGGGCCTGGCAGCATTCTCAAGCTCCAGAAAGGGTTGAGCAATTTGCATCTGTGTGTTCATCAAAAAGCATTAAATATGCATCTGATCAAGATAGTGGTTTGAAATATGAAGCACTGGTGGTGGAAATTTACTTGAAATTACACACTTTCCTCTGAAATGGCTTTGAGTCTGAGACTTTCACAAGGGAGTTGCATAGAGAATGGAACATCATCCAAAAAAGAACAACTATGAATTATTTTGTGGAGAAGTGGACCAGAAGTTGTCAAAAAGGGCATCTATCCCATATAAAATTTAATTGGTACCTTTTACTGATGGCTAAGGAGTCATAGGAGTCAAGTGACCCTGTTCTTGATTTTCCTAAACACTCTTGCTCAGGATTGATTATTCCAGTGTAATTGTGTCTGGTATGCCCTTTCACTCTTAAGAGTATACTGGTTTGAGAAGTTAATTATATATATATATATATATATATATATATATATATATATATATATATACATATACCCTAGCCAGCTCTCCAGGTTGAAGGTGGTCAGTTCCTTGGCTCTGGAGTTGTGCAGACAAAGGCAAGATAAAGAAAGGAGACAAAGGACAGATTCAGACTATCAATAAGGAGACCTAAAATAATGACCCTTCTTTTCCTGAAAATCAGACTTGTTATAAGAAACAGATACAGAGAGTAGTTTTCAAATTTCTTCAATAAGATAGCTGCCAAAGAAGAGCCCTGAATTCAAGTTTCCTCCTTTGGTGCAAGGAAAGAAAAGTCATTTTGCATGCAAGAATCCTGCTATGTGTGGCAGCATCAAAGGGTTAATCTCAGTCTCCATAGAGCAACTTTCTCTGCAGTATTATTTTAAAATGTTAGTGATTTTAAACAATAGAGTCTCGTTTACCTTACCATTATGCTTCCCATCATAAGTTGGCTGGTAGCTATAACTCAACAATGCCATTACTTCCTGCACATTTAATTGGCCATAGAAAAGCCATTCCAATACATATTCCTAGTTACTTATAAGGAAGGGATGGTCTACCATATGCATGGCAAAAAATAGGAAATGATGGGAGACTAGCACTAAGAATAGGGATATAGTAGAAAGAAAATAGATGACATGTCAGCATATCTTGTACAGAGCAAAGCTATCCACATGCTACATACCTCTAAAGAAATGCTCCATTTTCAGGCATCTTGCCCTCTGATCTACCTTCACTTTGCAATGGATGCCAGTATCAGAGATTATTTTGTTTGGGGCCTCAGAAAAGAAAGCTGGACAGTGTTCCTCAGATAGTTGAAAATATATTGCATGAGTCATGGTCAAGTACTTGTCATATTCTGGCCAGAGTACAATAAAAGTAGCAGAAACCAAAGAACTGGTGTTTTAATGGCACTTACAATGTGCAAAGCACTGTCTTAAGTACTTCACTCTGCATCCACTCCTCCTGAAAACTCTTTGAGATAGTTTTCTCTGTTTTCTTTAAACAGATGAGGGAATTGAGGCAAAAAAAAGTTCTATAACTTCTTTTTTTTTTGTGGTTTTTGGGGACACACCTGGCAGTGCTCAGGGGAAACTCCTGGCTCCATGCTCAGAAATTGCTCCTGGCAGGCACGGGGGACCATATGGGAAGCAGGATTCAAACTGATGACCTTCTGTATAAAAGGCAAATGCCTTACCTCCATGCTATCTCTCTGGCCCCAATTTTTTTTGTTTGTTTGTTTGTTTTTGGATCACACCCGGCAGTGCTCAGGGGTCACTCCTGGCTCTATGCTCAGAAATCTCTCCTGGCAGGCTCAGGGGACCATATGGGATGCCGGGATTCAAACCACCATCCTTCTGCATGCAAGGCAAACACCTTACCTCCATGCTATCTCTCCGGCTGAAGTTCAATAACTTCTCTAAAGTCAACAGTTAGTGACCTATAGGCTTAGTTATAAACTCAGGCAATTTGTCCCAAGTCTGTGTCCTATTTTCTGGCAAAACACAAACCCATTATGTCATTCCTGGTGGAAGAATCAAGACATTCCTGTGTTGGTGCTCTTAGATTCTATTAAATATCAATTGTTGCTGACGGTGCCTATGTTTCTATGGCATAGCATGAAACAGAACACTATTTCTCAGAGCAGGACCTAATAGCCTCTGGGAACTCTTGAAATGATATTTTAATACCTTAAGATCATTAATTGTATGGAAAAATCCAGAAGATAATTCAAAAGAATGAAAGCATGTCTTGGATGCCCTGAATACAATCCCTGGCATAACAAGCCTCTCTAGAGCAATGGTGATTGTAATCCTGATATAAACCAAGCTCCACAAGATCCCATGCCTGATGGAATCAGTTTTATTCCTAAAACTGATTAATCTAATCCACATCATGAGTTCCCCAGCTCCCCAGACTAGACACAGACAACTACTAGGAAACTCACACACATATACAAACACACACATAAAAACATTAATAAACAGGATCGAATCATTTAAAAGTGCTTTTCATTATTTTGGAGGGTTCAATCCTCAGCACCAAAAGGACAAAATAAAAGCAAAAAAATAACCTTTGAGATCCCTTTAACTGTTACTGCTTTTCTATTTGTTTCCCAATTCTTCTGATAATGCCAAAAAGGAAGTGCAGCTGTCAAGGACATACTGACACTGACTATCACTTACAAATCTCATTTTGGGCAAGAGAAAGAAGAACGCAGGGGCAGATTCTTCTGCAGCTTCAGAGTCTATTTAGAATTAAAGAACATGTTTTCTTTGTATTGTATTTATTTCTATTGCTAATTTATGTCTTCAGAAAGTTATGTTAGGGTTCTATTTAGTATCATTTTAAAACATATTTTTAAGAAAAAAAGTTAGAATATAAGGTCAATGTAAAATATAAGATTGGTGACATTTAGAAAACCACAAATAATACAAGTGGCTAATACAGGACTCTATTTGGGGAAGCAAAGATCTACATAGATGGGCAGCTTTGGAGCAGCTAACTAGATGGGCTAGATGGGAAATTTGTTTCTTTTACTTAGCAACTAATCAGTCAGCTATTGGAGCAAAAACAAGCAGACAAACAAACAAAATAAAATCCAACAAAAGAACTAGCTGTCCCAGGGCTGGACTTGTATATGTGGAACAGGGAGGGGAGTTCAGCACTTTGGTAGTTTCATCTGCCAGGATTCATAAATGAGGATGCTGGGATTCAGAAAGGGGTAATGGGTGATAATTCAAAAGTTTCCTAAAAAATATTTCCTCTTTGAAACTGGAGAGATAGCAGGAAGGGTACTTTCCTTGCATATATCAGATATGAGTTCAATATCCAACATCCTATATAGTTTCCCGAGCTCCATCTGGAGTGATTCCTGAGTGCAGAGTCAGAAGTAATCCTGAATATTATTGGATGTGACCCCAAAACAAAAAAAGACCCTATTTTTCTCTATTCCACTGATGACACAGGGCAAAGTGTTTTCAAGTCCGGAGATGCTAAAAATTAAAGATGAAATGAGCCCAGAGAAAGCAATGGAGTGAAACAAACAGGGTGTTGAGTACAGCAGGGTGAGAAATGCATAATGAGCACTAAGACAATGGAGAATTTCCTACCCAGTGCCTCTCTCTTACAGCTACTATTTACAGACTGGAAAAAATAGAAGCTATCTTCAGGTTCTTGTGATTATTCAGTCATCTAATGTGGAAAATATTACCTAGAGTACCTTGTTGATAATTTTAAGTAGGTGTCCTTAATGGTTTCTCAAATGATGTAGCTCTACCAGCTATGTTGCCAAATGCATCCAATGGTATTTGTGGGGCAGGAAAGAGTTGGTATCCTTGAAAAAGGGAGAGAGCTACTACTTTCTTGCCCAACCTACCTCAGTATTTGTGGGAAAGTGATGGGAGGATAGGGAGAGAAGAAAGTTAAGATTAATACAGGAAGTTACAAGTACAAGCTTGTATAGACTAGTTCCTAGAATCCCATAAGTCACACAAAACATATTCATTTGATTTTATCTCAGAAACTTATTCCCATCACCTGAGTTGTCAGAATTCTATGGCCAAAAACTGGAACAAGAAATTGATCTTTGTAGGAAAAGTAAAATCATTCCTGACTTTTTTTTCCAGATAAATCATCTACCTCACCAGAAACAATATCAGAAGATGAATATTGAAATAAAAAAGTTTGTGTCAGTAATATTAGTAGAGAAATAAAAAGAGAAAGAGAACTGAATTCTCCAGGTCAGAGAGAGCTAAGTGAACACATCCAGCACCCCAAGTTGAGAGATATGACTACATGAGTAGTCTGCTACTTACCTTTGCAAAGTTGTTTTTTAGATATTTTTCCCAAATTATCCCTAACACTAACTAGTTTTTCACAAAGTAACACTTGGGACTCTCTATGTAGTTAAAAAGTGTTTTTCTAAGGCTTTACCAAGGGGAAGAGCTTTGAAATTTTGATGGGTTTCTATAATATTCTTTTTTAGGGTGTAGGGTTGGTCAGTGTGGGAGGTTGGGTCACACTCATCATTGCTCATGGCTAACTCCTAACTCTGTGCTCAGGGATCCCTACCAGCAGTATTCAGGGGATCATGTGTTATGCTACAGATCAAATCTAGGTTGGGTCCATCAAGATGAATACCATAACAACTCTCTCTAGATCCTTCTCAGCTCTTATCTGAGCCTTTTGTTTCTCTATGCTTCTCTTCTTAGGGGATAAGGGTCAGTTGTCTACGTACAGGTGCTGGTTTGATGTCGGTTACAATCTTTCAGGCAGGTAGAAGGGGTGTCAACTTGGATGTGGCCACTCTGGGTGATGCTTGGGGATTATTCCTGATTAATTCTGTGCTTGGGAGTGACCGGCCTGGGTGATACTGGAAGACCCTATGTGGTTCTAGGATTGAATTGGCATCCAGCTATCCTACCTCTCTGCAGCCAGTTAGAATTTCATTGACCTTTTATTGCCCCACACCCAGTGGCATTCAGGGGTTTATTCTGGCTCTGCACTCAGAAATTATTCCTGGCAGATGAGGAATCATATGGGATGCCAGAGATTAAACCTGGGTCATCCAAATGCACGGCAAAATCCCTACCTGCTGTGCTATCACTCCGACCCTTGTATCTTGGTTTTATACTTTAAATAAACTCATTGCCAAGATGTTACCACACCAACTCCCCCCCACCTCCACACACACATATGTATCTGCCTGCTTCAATTTGAAGGTCAAGAATTCATTCCAGGGCCTGAGCAGTGACACAAGCAGTAGAGAGTCTGCCTTGAACGTGCTAACGTAGGATGGACCGCAATTGGATCCCCCCAGCATCCAAGATGGTCCCTCAAGCCAGGAGTGATTGAGCGAATAGGCCGGAGTAACCTAGGAGTGTCACTGGGTGTGACCCAAAAGCCAAAAAAAAAAAAAAAAAGAATTCATTCCACAGGGGCCAAATTCCCTGCGTCCAATATGGTACTCTATGCCTGCCAGGAGCAATTTCTGAGTGCAGAGCCAGGAGTAACTCTTGAGCACAGCCGGATGTGGCCCCAAAACAAAAACAAACAAACAAAACCAAAAGAATTTATCAAAATTAACAAAATTTTAACTAATCACTTTGCCCCTCAAAAGTCAGCCTCAGTTTTTGCCTTGCTGAGATCTATTTAGTAAAAACTAGCATACATGTGGCAACAAGAGAAATAAAACTCAAAGGACTGTCATTTATGGACAATTCATGAGAGGATATAACATTAAATATCCTTAGCTCAACACCTGATTCTCTCATTGCCTCCCACTATTATTGTCCATACTATTTCCTTTCTAGAGATGAGATCTTTTAATGAGATAAAAGAACTCAGAGAGAGGCCAGCAAGGTGGTGCTAGAGCTAAAGTCTGCCTTGCAAGCTCTAGCCAAGGAAGGACCACGGTTCGATCCCCTGGCGTCCCATATGGTCCCCCAAGCCAGGGACAATTTCTGAGCGCTTAGCCAGGAGTAACTCCTGAGCATCAAACGGGTGTGTCCCGAAAAACCAAAAAAAAAAAAAAAAGAATGAAGAGAAGGCCACGGAATGGGTGTATAGCAGAACCAGGTCTCAAACCCACAATGGCTTTTCTTAAATCATAGCTATCCAGGAAAATTCAGGTGAGATGGTTTTAATAAGGAGAATAGAGCAGTAACGAAAGCACTTAATAGAATCTGCCCTGTACTCAACTCAGCACTTCAAGGATTGTGTGGCACTAACAGGAAAACTTGTTGGTACTCATTATCCCATTATCCTTGATGCATTATTTTTAGAGTTAAATCTTTGCCCATGGGACCTCTGAGATTGTCTGAATAGCATGCAAGCAGGCATGTTCCAACATGCTTCCCAAGGGTTAGCAAAAGCAGGAATCACTGGAGGAGTCATGGTAGAACATACTAAATCTAAATTTAAATCTCAGATCTGTCTGTGTTGCTGCTCTATCACAGCCAACAGTCTGTAGATCCTTTTCCTACCTTCTTTGCTCAACTCAAAGTCAACATGCATTCTGGGAGGCAGGATTTGGGCTTGTCTCAAGGGAAAAAGAATAAGACCAAGTAAGGCTGCAGTACAGCTCACAACTTCTGCTCAGAGGATATGAGGCAGAGTTAGAGCCTGCAGGCTGTGTACCCATCAGCAATTAGTCAAGGGAAGGTGGCCTGAGGAACCATTAGCATTTACAAGTTGCTCCAGTAACCTTAGCACTCACTGGAGGCCACTGCAAAGTGTTTGTGATTGGTGCTAATGAAAAAGCTGTGAGATGCCCAATTAAATTACCCTTACTAAAGAAGCATAGGAAATAGAAAGTGCCCAAAGGGAACAGAAACTGATAACCTATGTTCCTGAGGACATTTACTGCAGGAGTAGGGGGGAAGAGATGGAGGAAAGACATTGGAGTAATGACAGAGGGAATCAGACATTCTGTAAAGGCTGTGGTGCTAGAATATTTGAGTGAAATCCCACCAATAACAGTTTTGTAAGCTACAGTGTCAAAAATGAAATACATTTCTGGGTTGGAGAGATAGTACAGCAAGCAGCACACTTGCCTTGCATGCAACTAACCCAATATAAACTCTGGTATCCCATATGGCCCTCAAGTATTGCCAAGAATAATTTCTAAATGACAGAGTAACTCCTGAATATTGCCAGGTGAGTCCTCTCCAATTTTGTAAGAAATAAATTGCTAAGAAATTGTAAAAAACAATTATTTATTTATACTTACTAGGGTAATTCATTTAGGATATAGTCATTCCCTCTCCTGAATAGGGTTGATTATTGCTTAGTTCCTGGTTGTTTTTCTGTTTCTAGCTATCCCAGGTCTGGATCTGTGCCTGTGGAACAGGAAGGGAAGTTAAGCACTTTGGTAGAATCATCTGCCAGGATTCATAAATGAGAATGCTGGGTTTCAGAAGAAGGTAATGGGTGATAATTCAGATTCTATCCCAAGTTTGAAGATTCCAAATTCCATTCCAGAAATAATGTGTTACAAGGGTACAGAGGGTAAAGTTGTGAAATGCCTGAAGTTGTGCAGTGTATGTTTTAAACCAGGGATCTCAAACTCAATTTACCTGGGGGCTGCAGGAGACAAAGTCGGGGTGATCCTTGAGTGCAAAGTCAGTAGTAAGCCTTGAACATTGGGGGTTGTGACCCAAAAAACTAAAACAAAACAAAACAGAAAAAGATTCCTCTAGGGCAGGGCAAAATATTGTACTGAGGGCCTCAAACGGCCCAGTTTGAGACCCCTGTAACCCTTAGTTGGAAGTGAAGTAGATGTGTTTCATTACAGTTAGCTCAGAGTCTTAACTTTCAACCCACAAATTCTCAAAGTTGTCTATGACTCTTCCCCAAAATAGTAACAGCTTCCCATCAAGAACATCTGAAAAAAATGGTGAGTGCATGGAGCCAAGATTCTCAGTCTAATGATTGGCTTGATGGTCACATTATTACTGCATCCTTTCAAGAGACAGAGTTTCAGAACTCAGTGCTTGAGAAAACATGTAATGACAAAAGGAGTTCAGGTTCCTTTTGGCAACTTTTAGCAAGTTTGAATTTTTGTACCAGGATGTACTTGGCTAATGGGAATAAGTGAATATGTCAAATAACATGTTTCACTGGTGATGGGTGGTGTTCTTTACATGACTGAAACCCAAACACAATCATGTATGTAATAAAGTTGTTTAAATACAAAAATTAAAAAATTTACTAAAAAAATAACATTTGTTTTTCCTCTTTTTACAGCTAGAAAGTGGCAGAGTTATGTCTAAGTAATTGAGATTTCTATCTCCAATTCAAAGCTCATGTGATCATATCATTTACATCTTAACTCTATAGAGGCTTCACAGTGCTTGGTGTTCAAATGAATTTAAAAACCCTTTGTAAGAATTTGAAAGGTGGAATTGATCTAGCTAGAGATCGTTTGGAAAGCTGATTCAGCAGGATATTGTAAGTTCTCAGGTTTACCTCTGATGTGCAAAAGTATGGGATAGTAAAACAGCAATATGTAGGGTAAGTATTGTGGTCACTGGAAGTTTCAACTTCTGTTGGCATAATACGAACATTATTTTATCAAGTGTCACTTCATATGTAAATAGTGGCTATCTCCAGGCTGCATCAGAGTCTCTTTATATTCCTCCTAGGCAGGGGTCCTCAAACTTTTAAACAGGGGGCCAGTTCACTGTCCCTCAGACCATTGGAGGGTCTGACTATAGTAAAAACAAAACTTATGAACGAATTCTTATGCACACTGCATATGTCTTATTTTGCAATGAAGAAACAAAGCAGATACAAATACAATATGTGGCCCGTGGGCATTTGAGGGTCACTGCTCCTAGGCAAAAACTCAGACATGCTCCTTTTGTTGGATGCCAATGAAAATTTTAGGACCTATTTCTGAGTTTATACCTTTATCCATAAAGGTATCTAGAAAGAAAAATGCTACTCATGCTCTCCAAAATGTTAAGAAAGACCAGTCATGCATGTGAAAGGTCCGGACGTCCTAATCTAGCTACCCCGGCGCAGAGAAATGAAGAGGCTGATGAGTTCCAGCAGATGCTTTGAAAAGTGCTTTAATACTGACCATTTTGAATGGCCAGGGTCTATGGATTCCCAGAATAGGACCAGAACCAAAGACCACGTGGTCCCCTGATCACCCCCTTATATAGGATGGGAAGTGGGAGGGGAAGGAGTCCTTGAGGGCTGGACTTCCGCTAGGATAACACCAATGATTCGTGAGGTAGGGGTAGAGGTGGGGCCGAGGCAGTGACGACTTCCTTAAGGGGCGGGACACCCGCCAAGGTTGGTGGGGGGGGGCTGATTTCCCTTTTCAATCCCCACTTCTTGTACTTGAGGCTTCTAATCCTAGAAGCCAATGTGATTCCCACTCTATAAAGACCATAAGGGACCATTCAGTAGCCCCTTATTTTGGCCAGCTACTCTTGATGGTGCTTGATTCTGTTCCACACATTTGAAATTAACTTTTGTGAGTTTGTTATTTCTGTTTAGCCCCGCTAGTCCTGCTAGCCCTGCTCCCCCAGTTACCAATTTACCTGCTACTTTTGAGCACTAATGCTGGGATGTATAAGCCAAATTTTTACCACACATTTATACCCATTCTGGAGGTAAATACCCTGGGCTAGAGGGAGCAGGCAGGACTTCTGAGCACTGAGTACCTTTTACCTGACCCAGGTTTACAGATTTTGTGCTGTTATGAATAGCAAACAGAAGATTTAAAGCTAAACGAGACTACCTTTTGACATAAGTACAGCTAGAAGAAGCAAAGGTTAGATTACCTAGTCAGACAGGGACAGCCAGAGGCCAATTTCCCCCCCACCCCCAAGAGGGAGGCAAAGGCTGAGGTTTTGCTTTACACCCCCATTTCAGCTCCCCCACCACCACATGGGAAGAAGTAGGGGACTGGAGGTAAGCGGTTTTAGTTTCACACAAGCCTACTATTGATTTGATGCCCCCACCCTTCAGTCACAGGGGTTTCCATATAGTCTTTTCACCAGTTCATTTGGGTGCATGACCTGATTAAGCCCTTTTTTAGCAAGTGCCAGGGAGAGCATTGCCAGAGTCAGTGAGTGCATTAGGGCTGAAGTGTGCCCGCCGGACCCGTATCTTGAGGGGATCCTCAGTGTGCTCCACTTTCCAGGTTTTAGATGGAAGGCGTGAACCCAGGAAGCATGCAGTTCACCTTGACAGCAGTTCTTTCCACATAGGCTCTAGTGTTTGCGAGCGGTACCGTTTTACTAGGACCTGGTCTCTCGGCTTCTGGGGCTCATATGCCTGTCTGGGTTCCTTTCAGACTTAGCTTTGTAGGGGGCATCAATGGTGGCCGGCCGAGCTGCTAGGAGAGTGGAAGGGGGGAGAGAAAAACATTATAAGACTCAGAAAACATTTGCACTGGGCGGGGCACCATATGGTTGCTGCTGAAGGAAGACTAGGACTTTTATTCTGGTCCTATGAGCCGACTCAGCTGGGCCTTCAGGGTTTTCTTCTCATAGGCTGTGAATTCCACAACGAAAATAAGGAGGTTTCTGCTTTCTTTTCTTCATTTCTGCAACTTAAACAGCTGTTGGGGTAGAGAGGACAGTAGAGCCCTAAACTCCAGTTGCCTTTCCTGCACTGGGTCAGCCAGAGATGAAGAAATTTCATTTTTATTAATGACTGTTTTACTTTTAACATTACCAAGAGAAACATAATTTTTGCTACCTGCTCTAACCTCTGGGATAGATAGGCATAATGTTATTCGTAGTAGTTAACTTGGCTTATTAATTCCTGTGGCCTTTCTTTTCCCCTTATTTCCCTTATAGCTTTTTCTGATGACCATTTTGCTTTAGAGATTTCATCACCCTAGAAGTTATTAGAGGGAACGTGGTCGAAGATCAATCTTCTGTAGCTACTTCAGGCTGACAGGGGACTGCAGTTTCAATCTCTAGATAGGGTGAAATCTCATACTTCCCTAAAGGAGCAGTTAACTGGTTCACTTTTGCAGTTTTAACACCTGAAAAAGATCAGATCAATTATACAGGGGAATATTACTTAACCCGCTCAGGCCTTGGAGCAGTAAATAGCACAACTTGAATGGCACAGCTGTTCTTATTGTCTGTAATGATAGCACAAATTAATTAACAGAAAACAAAGCATTATAGCATTATGAATAAACACAGTTTTGAGTTACTTCAGTTAGACTAACCCATTTGCATTTACAACTAGTAAGAGCATTTTTACATAAGTTACTTCAAAGAAGTGGGTTTTAAGTTAGGCCCACTAGAATTTTAATTAGCTACCAAAAATGGTTTTTCTCTCCACCTTTACCTTGTACCTTACCAGGTATTTGAATAACTTGGCTTTTTCCTTTGCACATATACAGCACTGTTGGAGAAATCTCCATCTGGAGAAATCATCCATTACTTACAGAACTTTTCTGAGGATAGGTTGTAGACACAGCAGGGTTTTCACAGTCACTCAGGTTTGGCTGATGAGTTGGTTGGTTCAGCATGAGGTTCTTGTGTGGCTGGCCTGGGCATCTCACCCTTTGTAGGAATTTTTAGAGGTGATTTGTCTGTTCCACTCCTCTCCAGGTTTGGAAGAGACTGACCTCGAATTCTCTTTTGAGCTTGAGGGTGAGAGCAGGGCCCACAGGCTGTGATGATCTTCTAGGAAAATCTTCAATTTCCTTACTCAGGCCATTTATTTCAGTCTTTCGCCGGTCTTTTCAGCCAAATGCTTGAGGATGCCTGCTTGCCACACCACCTTAACTCCAATTATTCCACTAAAAGAGGTCTTTGGGGTCCCCTCACTAAATTTTTTTTTGATTTTCTGTCTGCATGGGGATTATTCCTCATGCAGAGAGGAAAGCCATCTGCTTGTATTTTGTGCAAAGCAACATGATGCCATGACATAAATGGTACTAAAAGGTTCTGGGAGAAGAGAAAAAGCAAATATTACTTGAATTACTTAGATAATTCTAGAATATTTTTTACAACGAAATATTTTATACATTTTTAAAACCATGACCAATTTTATACAAACCTCCTGTGATACAAATATTAATGTTCTTGGTAACATATAATGAAAAATTGCAAAATAATATTTTAATTATGCTTAATTTTAAATATAGAAATTTACTTAGTCTTTTAAACAGAAAACACCAGCAATTAAAACACCAGCAATTTACGTTACACAAATTAATGTTGAAAACCAGAAAGAATGAATGCTTACTACTTTTGGTAGAACATGCTTAAAAACATTTACACTTTTTTTTAACCTAGAGACATATTAGTAATTATTTAGTTTAATTATACAGATTTTTTTTATTACACATTTTTTAATTTTTTTTGCACCACTTTTCTTTCTGCATGCAAGGCAAACGCCCTACCATCCGGCTCCTTCTCTTTTCCTTCCCCCTTTTTTTTTTTAAAAAAACTTCTTCACTCATTCTTTAGCAGTGGTTCCGCTGCTAAAAATCTCCACGTGCACCGAAAAACAAACAAACAAAAATAACAACAGTAATCTGCAACATCCTCTTATATTTTTTTTAAAAAAAACTTTAAGTTGGAAATTTAAAGGCTCAAAGTTTTTTCCTGACTTTCAAACCATTAGCTAGATTTTTTTTTTGATATGTAAATGATCTACATTCCCCAGCCAGGTGAGGGTGAGGCTGGGAGGACAATGGTTTGCCCTGGGGCTTAGTGAATTCCTTCAGGCTGAAGTTTAAAAGCACTTATTTTTTTTTCTTCAGCTAGAACAAAAGCGGCAGTTGCTCTTTTTGGCCTGAACACGTGGCAGGCCATTGAGAAATCTGGGGTTTGCAATTTTCAACACCCTTCGCCATGTTCCTAGAGTTTCTTTTTATGGTCAGACCAAAAAAAACATAGAACACACAGACAAAAAACAAACAGACAAACAAACAGACAGACAGTGGCGCCACAAACAACCAAACGAATGCGTTCAAGTAATCTCTGCAGCCCACAATAAATCCTAGACAGACAACTATGCCAATGACCAAGTTCTTGAGCTCCACAAATCACAGGCAGACAACCTCTCCAGCAGCCCGGAAACGTCTTTCCGCTGCTTTTACTGAACCCCTGGGGTACCACCAGGGTTGTGACCTAAGCAGCCAGAGTTCGTCAACTCACTGTCACCTGGAAATACGCGTCAGGTGGGGACTCCAATCCCGGAAACACATCAGGTGGAAGATCCCTAAGTCACGCGAGGGACTCGAACCCTCCTATTATACAAAGTCTGCTATCACTCACTCGGTTTCCACATCGAGCAAAGAGCTCATAACATTAGCCAAGCCACCACAAAGTCAGCTTCCCGCTGGTCACAGAATACAACATAATTTTAGACTAAGACAGACACGAAGCAAAGCGCGCGCGCACACACACACACACACACACACACACACACACACACACACATCAGAACTCACCAGACACCTGTTCATAGCTCTGTGCCGGGCAGAATGAGGACTCCTGGCTGGCTCGCCAAACTGAAAGGTCCGGACGTCCTAATCTAGCTACCCCGGCGCAGAGAAATGAAGAGGCTGATGAGTTCCAGCAGATGCTTTGAAAAGTGCTTTAATACTGACCATTTTGAATGGCCAGGGTCTATGGATTCCCAGAATAGGACCAGAACCAAAGACCACGTGGTCCCCTGATCACCCCCTTATATAGGATGGGAAGTGGGAGGGGAAGGAGTCCTTGAGGGCTGGACTTCCGCTAGGATAACACCAATGATTCGTGAGGTAGGGGTAGAGGTGGGGCCGAGGCAGTGACGACTTCCTTAAGGGGCGGGACACCCGCCAAGGTTGGTGGGGGGGGCTGATTTCCCTTTTCACATGAATGCTGTTGATTCTAGCACCTAGTCTACAAATTAGAACACATCACCCTGGTTTATGAAGTATGATTGTGATCTAGTTCTTGATAATGTCTCTTCAGAAGTCCTTGCCTCTTCTCAGAAGTTACTCAAATGCTATCTCTTCTAATTTTCTCACTCTCCTTTGATCCACTGTACTCATTCTGCCTTTGCACACTCTATTCATTTTTACAAAATGGTAAGTCCTAATTTGAAATGTTAACATCCACTTTTTATTAGATATAAAAGGCCTAAAAAGTTCTAAAATGACAGTTTTAAGGCAGACAGGTTCTTACAAAGGAGTAGAACAACCTTTTGACAGGTCCAGAAATGTGACTTGACTTTGCCTAGATGACATAGCTCCTAGGTGCTAGTTCTGGTCTAACTGGCTGAAATCATCACTCCCAGTCTTTTAGTCCAAACCTCATGCCTACCTGGAGACTAGATGCCTACAAGTGGCTGAAGGGCAGTTTCCATGTCTGTTTCTCTGTAAAGATCCCTGACAATGATTAAGCACCATCATTGCTCAGAGCCATAAGAGTTTCTGCGTAAAAAAACAAGGTAATTTTTTTAATCAATAATTGAAAATCTATAGAAAAAGGATAAAAATAAAATCTCCCCTCAGGGATATTAAAGAATCAAAGAATTGTTGCATATAAGGCATCATCAGAGATAATTTAGGTTTTGAAACAATTGGAACCTTTGTATGATCTCGTTGCTTCATGAGGGTTTAAACATCTGCATAGTTTGCTCAAAGAACCAAAATAAATACCTAGATGCCAATCCTAAAACTTTTCTTTCTGCTTCTCTCCTTCCCTGAGAATTATCATATAGACATATGCACCTTGGCATTAAATAATATGTATATATAAATATGTAATGTATATAAATATATACAATATATTAATATATTGAATAATATATTAATTTAAAATATAAATATAAACTATGTATTTAATTAAATTAATATAAAGTATTTTGTTTTATATGATTATATACAAATTACATTAAATGCAATGCATATAAGTACATTATTTCAGAATATATATATATTCAGGCTGTCTTTGTGGCCTAACAGTAAAGGGAGAGGAACTTCCTGTGATATACACACAGAAAAACCTGTCGGGGTCTGTGAATTCAGGATGCATCATCAGAAGCCTATTCAAGAGCCCTGAATCAGTGTGTAAGGCTCAAGAAGAGGCATCAGTAAATGATTTTCAACAGAAGACAGCACAATTATCTGGTTGCTTTTTCACATGGCAGGAGCCAAATTTTTCCTTCATGCCTTGACAGTTGGACTGTTGTTTCCAAAGAAGAGTGAAGGGATACAACCCAAGCCAGGATCAGCCTTCCACTGGACCAAGATGTGATCCGGTTTGGTCAGGCCACCGGCTTGTTGTACTCAGGACCTACAGACTGTAAGTGGCCTCTCCCTTGAGATGCATTGGCAGTGGTTATCAAGTGGTGTCCTCTGGGAGCTAATGAAATAAGCCTCTGGGCTTCCCTGGTGATTTATTTTCCAAACTACACTCAGGGATCAGAGCATGCAGATCTGCTTCAGACACCCCCTTCTGTTTTCCAAGCAGAGCCCTCATTGGAATTAAAGAAGCTGTAATTAAAGCTGCTTCTTTGGGAACGCTGTAATTAGTCACCAATTCAGTGTGCCATCAAACCTAATCCAAATATAAACACCCAGGCTGCAGGTGCCAATCCCCTAGGGAGTTCTGGGAAGCTAATAAATCTTGTCTGCCATTATCTTAAAACCTGTCACCTCTGACCCATCAGGTGAGGTGAAGATTGACCTGGAATGGGAAGAATAACCCCCAGGGTAATATCTCTGCCCACATACTTCTAAATCTTGAGAGCTGAACATCCAAGGAGCAAATTTTTTTTTCTAATCTCCACACAGAGAAACTTGGGACAAAATTGGTGTCCTCAATAGGTTTTGAAGGTAATATTTTGACTTCATAATTCAATGCAAGCTTCATGGTTCTTTTTATGTACCCAAAGAGCTTATTAAACATTTCCTGACCCCTACTTTCACGTTCAACGGGGCATTCATGAGGCAAAAAGCATAATGATACGTTTGTAACCTACTGCCAATGAGTTCTTCTCTAAGACTCAGGTACAAGGGGACTAAAAGCTTTCATCTCATAGTGTGGCCCTAAGGAGTGAAAATGAGAGAAGATGAAATGTATGTATGGGCAGAATTGAGCCTAAAAAGTCAGTCTTTCTTTTTTTTAACTTTTATTCTCTTTATTTAAACATCTTGATTACAAATATGATTGTAAATAGGTTTCAGTCATGTAAAGAACACCCCCTTCACCAGTGCAACATTCTCACCACCAATGTCCCAAATCTCACTCCATCCCACACCACTCCCACCTGTACTCCAGACAGGCTTTCCAGTTCCCTCATTCATTCACATGATTATGGTAGTTCTCTGTGTAGTTGTTTCTATAACTGCACTCACCACTCTTTGTGGTGAGCTTCATAAAGTGAGCTGGAAGTTCCTGCCCATCTCTCATCGTCTCTGAGGATTGTTGCAAAAATGACTTTTATTTTTCTTAAAACCCATAGATAAGTGAGACTATTCTGCATCTCTCTCTCTCCTCTGACTTATTTCACTCAGCATGATAGATTCCATGAACATTCATGTATAGGAAAATTTCATGACTTCATCTCTCCTGAAGGCTGCATAATATCCCATTGTGTATATGTACCACAGTTTCTTTAGCCATTCATCTGTTGAAGGGCATCTTGGTTGTTTCCAGAGCCTGGCTATTGTGAATAGTGCTACAATAAATATAGGTGTGAGGAAGGGGTTTTTGTATTGTATTCTTGTGTTTTAGGGTATATCCCTAGGAGTGGAATAGCTGGGTCGAATGGGAACTCAATTTCCAGATCTTTGAGGAATCTCCATATTGCTTTCCATAGAGTTTGGACTAGACGGCATTCCCACCAGCAGTGGATAAGAGTTCCTTTCTCTCCATATCCCCTCCAGCACTGATTGTTCTCATTCTTTGTGATGTGTGTCAATCTCTGTGGTGTGAGTTGGTATCTCATCATTGTTTCGATTTGCATCTCCCTGATGATTAGGGATGAGAAGCATTTTTTTCATGTGCCTTTTGGCCATTTGTATTTCTTTTTTAACAAAATGTCTATTCATTTCTTCTCCCTATTTTTTGATTGGATTTGATGTTTTTTTCTTGTAAAGTTCTGTCAGTGCCCTGGATATTTTGGATATTAGCCCCTTATCTGATGGGTGTTGGGTGAATAGTTTCTCCCACATGGTGGGTGGCTTTTGTATCCTGGGCACTATTTCTTTTGAGGTGCAGAAGCTTCTCAGCTTAATGTATTCCCATCTGTTGATCTCTGCTTCCACTTGTTTGGAAAATACAGTTTCCTCCTTGAAGATGTCATGGAGTGTTTTCCCGACATGTTGTTCTATATACCTTATGGTATCAGGTCTGATATCAAGGTCTTTAATCCATTTGGATTTTAGCTTCGTACATGATGTTAACTGGGGATCTATGTTTGCTTTTTTTGCAAGTGGCAAACCAGTTCTGCCAGCACCACTTGTTGGAGAGGTTTTGCCTGCTCCACTTAGGATTTCTTGCTCCTTTGTCAAAAATTAGGTGATTGTATGTCTGGGGAATAATGACTGAGAACTCAAGCCCATTCCACTGATCTTAGGGTCTGTCTTTATTCTAATACCATGCTGTTTTGATAACTATTGCTTTGTAGTACAGTTTAAAGTTGGGGAAAGTAATGCCCCCCATTTTCTTTTCCCTAGGAGTGCTTTAGCTATTTGAGTGTGATTATTGTTCCAGATGAATTTCATAGGTGTTTGATGCACTGATTTGAAGAATGTCATGGGTATTTTTAAGGGAATTGCATTAAATCTGTGTAATGCTTTGGGAAGTATTGCCATTTTAGTGATGTTAATCCTGCCAATCCATGAGCCGAGTATGTGTTTCCATTTCCATGTGTCCTCTCTTATTTCTTGGAGCAGGGCTTTATAGTTTTCTTTGTATAGGCCCTTCACGTCTTTAGTCAAGTTGACTCCAAGGTATTTGAGTTTGTGTGGCACTAATGTGAATGGGATTGCCTTCTTGACGTCCATCTCTTCCCTATCATTATTGATGTATAAAAAGGCCATTGATTTCTGTGTGTTAATTTTGTAGCCTGCCACCTTGCTATATGAGTATATTGTTTCTAGAAGCTTTTTGGTCGAGTCTTTAGGGATTTTTAATTAGAGTATCATGTCGTCTGCAAACAGTGAGAGCTTGACTTCTTCCTTTCCTATCTGGATTCCCTTGATATCTTTTTCTTGCCTGATTGCTATAGCAAGCACTTCCAGTACTATGTTTAAGAGGAGTAGTGAGAGCGGACAGCCTTGTCTTCTAACCAAAATTTAGAGGAAAGGCTTTTAGTTTTTCTCTATTGAGGATAATATTTGCCATTGGTTTGTGGTAGATGGCTTCAACTAGATTGAGAAAGGTTCCTTTCATTCTCATCTTGCTGAAGTTTGATCAAAAATGGATGTTGGACCTTATCAAATGCTTTCTCTGCATCTATTGATATGATCATGTGGTTTTTATTTTTCTTCTTGTTGATGTTGTGTATGATGTTGATAGATTTATTGATGTTAAACCATCCTTGCATTCCTGGGATGAAATCTACTTGGTTGTATTGTATGATCTTCTTGATGATGCATTGGATTCTATTTGCCAGGATTTTGTTGAAGATCTTTGCATCTGCATTCATCAGGGATATTGGTCTGTAATTTTCTTTTTTGGTAGCATCTCTGTCTAGTTTTGGTAGCAAGGTGATGTTGGCTTCATAAAAGCTGTTTGGGAGTGTTCCCATTATTTCAATTTCATGGAAGAGCTTGTCTAGGATTGGTAGTAGCTCCTCTTAAAAGATCTGAAAAAATTCATTAGGAAATCCATCTGGGCCTGGGCTTTTCTTTTTGGGCAGATGTTTGATTACAGTTGCAATTTCCTCAGTAGTGTTGGGGGTGTTGAGATATGCTACATCCTCCTTACTTAACTGTGGATGGTTATGTGTCCAAGAATTTTTCCATTTCTTCTAGGTTCTCATGTTTAGTAGATAAAGTTTCTCAAAGTAGTCTCTGATTACCCTTTGGATCTCTGCAACATCTGCTGTGTTCTCCCCCTTTTCATTTCTAATATGGGTTATCAGGTTTCTCTCTCTTTCTTTGTAAGTTTTGCCAATGGTCTATCAATCCTGTTTATTTTTCCAAAGAACCAACTTCTGCTTTCATTGAACTTTCGGATTGATTTTTGGCTTTCCACTTCACTGAGTTCTGCTTTCAGCTTTGTTATTTCCTTCTGTCTCCCTATTTTTGGTTCCCTTTGTTGGTCATTTTCTAATTTTATGAGCTGCATCATTAAGTTATTCAGGTATGCCCCTTCTTCCTTCCTGACATGTGCTTGTAGAGCTATAAATTTTCCTCTCAGGACCGCGTTTGCTGTGTCCCATAGATTTTGGCAATTTGTGTCTTCATTGTCATTTGTTTCCAGGAAAGTTTTGATTTCCTCTTTGATTTCATCTCTATCCCACTGGTTGTTCAGTAACAGTGTGTTTAATTTCCAATTGTTAAAGTTTTTCTTCTGTGTGCCTTTGTAGTTCACATCTAATATCAGAGCCTTGTGGTCAGCAAAGGTAGCCAGCAAGATATCTATCCTCTTGATTTTATGGAGGTATGTTTTATGTGTCAGCATTAGTCTATCCCGGAGAATGAATGACCCATGTACATTGGAGAAGAATGTGTATCCAGGGTTTTTGGGATGAAGTGTCCTATATGTATCTATATCTATATCTATATCTATATCCATATCTATATCTATATCATCTATATCTATATCTATCTATATCTATATATATCTACTAGTCCTCTTTCTTCCATTACTCTTTTCAGGGCTAGTATGTTTTTGTTGGGTTTCAGTCTGGTTGACCTATCAAGTGTTGAGAGTCTCTCATTGGGTGCATATATGTTTAATAGTCTGATTTCTTCCTGTTGCACATATCCCTTGATTAGTACATAGTGTCCATCTTTGTCCCTTACCACTTTTCTGAATATAAAGTTGGTGTCATCAGATATTAATATGGCCACCCCAGCTTTTTTGAGGGTGCTGTTTGCTTGGATGATTTTCCTCCAGCCTTTGATTTTGAGTCTATGTTTGTTTTGACTATTCAGGTGTGTTTTTTTAGGCAGCAGAATTTAGATTAATCTTGTTGACCCATTTTGCCACTATGTGTCTTTTAATTGGTGAATTTAGTCCATTGACATTGAAGGAGATGATTGTCATAGGATTTAATGTCATGTTTGTAGATAAGTTTGCTGTGTTTGTTGGTCTCTCTTGTCTTAGAGTAGACCTGTCAGTTTTTCTTTTAAGGCTGGTTTTTCATCTGTGAAGTTTGTGAGCTGTTGTTTATCCATGAAGCTATGTATTCTTCCTTCAAACCTGAACGTGAGTTGCGCTGGGTGCAGTATTCTCGGTGAGGCATTCATTTCATTCAGTCTTGTCACAATATCCTACCACTGTCTTCTGTCCTTGAGAGTTTCTTGTGACATGTCTGCTGTAAGTCTTAGGGATGCTCCTTTGAATAAAATTTCCCGTTTTGATTTTGCTGCTTTCAGTATTCTATCTCTATCTGTGGGATTTGTCATTGTAATGAGGATGTGTTGTGGGGTGTTTTTCTTTGGGTCTCTCTTAGCTGGTACTCTTTGGGCATGCAGGATTTGATTGCATGTAGTCTTTAACTCTGGGAGTATCTCTTTGATGATGTCTTTGACAGTTGATTCTTCCTGGTGATCTCCTACCTGGGCCTCTGGGACTCCGATGATTCTTATGTTGTTTCTGTTGAGTTTATCAAAGACTTCTATTTTCATCTGTTCATATTCCTTGAGTACTTTTTTCTATTGCCTGATCGTTTGTCCTAAGGTTCTTTTCCAGTTTCTTCTGCTGTGTTGAGTTTTTCTGCATCTCATCTTCCAGTACTCCGATTATCTCCTCTGCTGCTGTTACCCTGCTGTCAAGGCCATCCACTGAGGTTTTCAGTTGAGCTACCGTGTTTTTCAGATCTATTATTTCAGTTTGGAGTTTTCTGATTTCTGTCTTTGTGTTATGTTCAGATCGATCTATGCTTTCTTTGAGTTCTACAAACATCTTCTCTATTTCTATTTTAAGTTCCTTATCTGAGAGGTTAATCAGATGGTTGGAATTTTTTAGGTCATCCAAGCTATCATCTTCATTCTCTATGCATGGTGTTTGCCTACGAGTTTTCCCCATTGCCATGCTAGTAGTGTGGTTTTTCCTGCGTGTTTTGGTGGGGTTTATTGGTTAGAGTGTGCGGCCGCAAAGCAAAGTGGAGCCTCCAGGTGACAGTTTTTGGGGGTTCACTTCCCAGGACTCTGAGGAGAGCTTCAAGAATTCAGGAAAGACAGAGAAGCACAGGACAGGACTCCCTTCAGGTCCTTAGTTTCCTCAGAAGAAGCACAGCAGGGTGGAGAGTCCGCAGGTACAGCAATCAGCACTCCACCTGGAAATCCCTACAGCCAGCCATTTCTTACTCACTCACTAGCTAGCTGGGCAGCTTCAGAATGTAGTTTTTTTTTGGATTCACTTCCCAGGGCTCTGAGGAGAGCTTCAAGAATTCAGGAAAGACAGAGAAGCACAGGACAAGGCTCCCTTCAGGTCCTCAGTTTCCTCAGAAGAAGAAAGTCAGTCTTTCTAGTTGATTCCAACCCTCTGATTCTAATCTGCCTCCAGTGGCTAACACACCACCTACCCTACACACACACACACACACATTATATAGCATCTCAAAGCAGCACTCTAATAAAATGAGAAGAGAAAAGAACCCAGGCTGTGGGATAGGGGGCTGAGATTGCTCCTTCCCCATTTGGAGTTGAAGTGCTTTCAGTTTATATCAACTGGAAGGATGTGAGGTTGGCTGTTCTTATACAAGGGTAGTTAGCTTAATACTGAGAATACCTCAACCTGACATTTTTATTTTGTGCCTGGTTATTTCTTGAATGTCTTTTACTCCATGAGCCACTTCCTGTCTTCAAACTCATCAGGTTATTTCCCAATTCCCCAAAGAATCTCTAGAAAGTTTTGTGCAGGAAGAAATTGAGCTTCATTGAAATGATAAGTGGGCATGTTTGGTCAGACTGAAGAAGCATCTCAACATAAACTTATGGCACTTTGAGAAGCCTTTTACTTCCTACTGAATCTTTTTTCCACTCCATATGAATATTGAATAGGACATCAACTATGCTAGACACTGGCAGGATTGCTTTACATACATTAGTTTATACCTTCCTGGATACATGGCTGTATTTATTTGTCCTCAATTGGAACATCCTATCACTAGGTCTTAGGAATATGACCCCCTCCTCCCTCCAAATGTAATTCTATTTTGTTTTTGTTTTGTTTTGTTTTGTTTTGTTTTGTTTGGATCACACCTGGCAGTGCTCAGGGGTTACTCTATGTTCAGAAATTGCTTTTGGCAGGCTCAGTGAACCATATGGGACGCCAGAATTCAAACCACCGTCCTTCTGCATGCAAGCAAACACCCTACTTTTATGCTATCTCTCTGGCCCCAGAATGTAATTCTTAATCTGTCTATTCTCATCTTCACAATCATATTCACCCAACTCGTAATCCAAGTTGCACTCTTTAGTTTAGTCAGGCTTCCTGTTTCAACATATAGGATATAAAGGTAAAATGAGGGAAGCATTTGAGTTTTTTTTTTATCTCATATCACCATTATACCTTTTCATCATTTAACCCATTCTTTCCTCATAATTATACTCAAAGTAATTTTATACTTTACCTGTTTTTCAAACTTCTAGGATCTTCACTCATCCAAATTTGGTCAATTACAGTAATGTTTGTAGAGGAAAGAGATTATCTTGGGCCCCTGAGATTATACCTTTTGATTTCTAAAGCCAAGAAACCCCTCCCTCATACCTATATAAAAACTTCAAAAATGATTATGTTTCAAATAGGGTTTACCCTAAGAGATGTCAATTCAAATATATATTGCTTAATGAATAAAGTTAACCCTTTATCTGAGACTGAAGCTGGGTCCTGTCATGACAAATCCAATTTCCATCATGACTAGATATAAAACTAATCTCATGTCTGAGTGAGACATATTGGTATCATATTTAAAGTTACCAATTTGAGAAATAGTAGGAGATCACATGATTCAAACTAGACTATGCACTCTTATCCCAGAGTAGTATGCCTAAGTGTGGAGGTCTGAGCATTCAGCACTTGAATCCATTTGCATCTGGATTTGTGAACCAGCTGGTTGAACAACTTGCTTTCATAGAGGTCAGTGTCATAATCAGGGAAGACACTGAGCCTCTCTGCAAAACGAACATTCAAACAACAGGTGATGAGTGCCCCATGTTCAGTTCTACTTAGTAGATATCAGTGAGAACCTGCTAATAAGTTAAGTTTTGTTGGGGCCAAAGTGGTAGTGGCAGCCTTGTGTGCACTAGCCTAGGATGGACCGTGGTTCGATCCCCGGGCGTCATCCCATATGGACCCCCACGCCAGGAGAAATTTCTGAGTGAATAGCCAGGAGTGGCCCCTGAGTGTCACTAGGTATGGCCGAAAAACAAAAGACAACCACCACCAACAACAAAAAGTTCAGTGTTGAGCAAGGCCAGCAGGATGTTCTTACAAAACTAAGGCAAGTCATGGTATAATAACTTCCTGTTTATAAGAAAAATAAATAAAGCATAATTTAAACACTAGATGTTTTCTAATAAGGATGCATATGAAAGTGATTGCAAAGTTGAATGTGCTATTTTATTGTTAAATAACCCACAGACATTGCAGTGTGAACCAGAAGTGTGCATGAGAGAGGGAGGATGTTGGAATGATCTTATGGTGTGAAGAGCCTTCTCAATTTCAGCTAAATAAAAGTGCTGCCAATGGTGGACTTAGGTGGTCCCAATTAAGTTCACAGACTGAAGCCAGACAATGAGACTTAACTGCTTCATGACCTGCTAAGTAAGTTCGAAAAAGTCACTTACCCAGTCTGTGCCTGTTTGGTTTTTGTGTGTGTGTGTGTGTGTGTGTGTGTGTGTGTGTGTGTGTGTGTGTGTGTGTGTGTGTCAAAGGGTACAAATATCTTTGTTCCTGGGACTCAGCAGATAACTTAGAATTTAACATAAATGTCACACTGACTGAACCAGGAGGTTCCCTCATAGCGAAAGGAAACCTAGGAAGTGGCTGGCATCACGCTTATCTGATAGTTGTCAAGAGCTACTTTTTAAAAAGCCTGCCCAAGCAGTGTTTCAGTTCATGTACCTAGGTCTCAGATCTCTGTGTTTACTGTCTGGGGACATCAAACCTCAGAGCTGTGCCATCGATCTGGGCTTCAGCATGGGGTTCAGAAACACATTCTATTTTTCCTTTGAACTGTGAACAATCAATTCTCTGCATTCCAATTCTGTCACAGTCCTGGGCTCCACGGACTACAAGAAATGGACTTGCCTTATGCTAATGGCATTCCATTTATCATTATGAAGCCGAATTGGGGAGACCATTAAGTTGAGTGTGATGTTTTATTAGTGTGTTTTTCAGAGGTCTGTGACTCTGCAGAACACAATGAATAAAAATGATCTTGTTCTCACCTCATGAGACATTTTCAGGCTCCCCTGGTTTAGCTGCAGGAGCCTGGGAATGGCTACGGTCAACAACATCAGCCTTCAATTTTTTCCTAATGAAAACACCAGTACAGGGATAACTTTAACTTAATTTGACATTTTAAAAATATTGGTATTAATTCTTGTTTCCCATAAGTTAAAAGTTACTCTATTCTCTTAGCTTTTTAGTTTAAAAAACAATATATGTTAAGGAGTTGTGCACCAGAATGTATACTCTTCTCAAAATGTGTAACATTTGCCACACAGTAAAGATGCTGTTTCTTAGGATGGTTGAAATTGTTCATAATTATTTCTGATGTTCTGATTTGAAGTGTCATAGTTACTGCTGCTGCTCAGTACATTTAAACAGAAGTGACTCACTCTTTGGAATTGACTCTTAAGGTGAATGGTGACAATTTGGGCTTAATTGTTGCATGGAAACAATGTCAGTCTGTCTTGGCTCCTGAACTAGGTGTCATAGGAACTTCATTATATACAAAAATGTGAGTAACATCGCCCTCAAACTCATATAACATCATTTATTAAATATATAAAACCACAAGATGTACAATGATATAGATTATCTAGCCCAAAGAGTACTGGAGTTTTCACAGTGCTCTTCCAAAGAGGCAACTGGGAAGAACTTTTCCTAGATCTTTCTTTCATAGAAAGAAATACCACACCTTACACACAACCTTCTTTCAAATATTGCTTCATGTTTGCAGCTAGTTTCAACACCAGGAGGGTGTTTTTCCCTGTATAAGTCAATAACTCATGGCAGGGAGAAAGCAATATGCATAAAGATGTTAATTAACACCATAATCAATATTAGCAAAAATAAATTGGAAAGAAACTTTGTGCAGCGTTTTAGAAAATGTTAACTAAATTATGATGTGCTGGCTATGATGAAAGATAATCCATTCACTAAAATGATCATTAGAAAGATTTTGAGACACATGGAAAATGTGTTAAATATCCAAATGAGAGAAAAGGCATCAAATTGTATATAGATATTGTAATTACAACTATTTCAGTCTAATTAGGTTAATGGATATCAACGAGTGGAGGAGAACAAAGAAAAATGATAGCCATGTGAATTAGTTAAATTAACAGTTAATTACTGTTTTTAAAACTGAAAAAAATTAAATCGTGGGTTTTTAAAAAGCAGTAACAGAAATGCTCAATCAGTCTAAATCGTTGAATCTAAAATCTACTCTCTAATTCATCCTGGATTCATTACCAGGGTTACACCCAATTTGTAGAATGATTTAAAATCTACAGATATTTAGAAGGATAAATAAAAATAAATTAGAGACTTTCAATAAAAAGGAAATGTCACCAATTATAGGGTGGAGTTCTCAGATAATACTCTTGCTAAGTTCCTTACCTTTGAAGGAGGAACCTTACAAGCCTTAGATTGGAGACTTGGCCAGAGGTACAAAGAAGGTAAGTATAGGGAGATATTAGACAAAGCTATTCATGTTATGAGAGTTACACAAGTAACTTCTGGGTAATTTAATGCAATAAATTTTATTCAGTCTATTGAAAATCCAAGCAGTGTCCAATCTCCATTCTTGCTCCCATTCAAAACTTGTTCAAGCTGTGATGGATCTTGACTCAGAGGAGATGGCTGGAGAATCTTCTGTTTTTCTCTCTGTGAAAGTTGTGATTTATATTCCTTTCAAGCATGGTGACCTATAAACCTTCAGTATTCTTTGTCCTTGACCCTTAACTTGATTCCTGTCATCAGTTCTCTGCTCTATTGCTTTAAAAAGCTGTACTCTGGCTTTGACAAAATACTGTCCTTACAGCTCTGAAGTAGAAATAGGGTATGCTCTTAGCAAAGTCACTATTTACTAATAGAAAGTTCTACTTCCAGTCTGCAACCCACACTAGGTCTCTATGGGTAGAGAGGTGTGGTCTAGATTGGAGATGTATATTTTTTTCCTTTCTATGCTCAATGTCATTACTGGTACTTGGCCTCTTAGTCATAATTGAAATTCTAAGGCATGAAAGATCTGGTAGATGAGGTTTTCATGTTCACTTCTGTCCATGTTGAAATTCTGAATGTTTTTGTATTGTGCACCCCTCATCTATTAGAGTATAATAAAATACCATATGGAATCTCAAAAATGGAATCTTATGTTAACAGAAAAAAATTCTAGCAAAAACAAAAAGAAACAATGTCTTGCCTTTCTGTTACTTGGACAGAATACTAACCTCTGAGCCTGTTTCATTATCTAAGGAAAAGAAGGTATTAATAATAGTTTTCAGAAGTTTACTGAATATTGAGTAAATAATTGCATGAGATAATATTTCATGAGATATTGATAAAATTATCTGTAAACAAAGTCACTGTAAGCAGTGTCTGGTATGTGGTCAAGAGTTGATAGGACTTAGTTATAATTTTTTTGGGTTATTTTTTATAAACTATAAGCTGCTATCTCTAGTATGTATAGCCACCAATGGCTTTCAGGGTTGACTCTGCAGCAAGTACAGGTCATTCTGACATTCATAGTGAATTCTACCACAAACATGAAAACCAAAGATATTTAGATTATGAAGTCTTTGCACTAATACATTCTGATCAGCCTCACTCTGTCTGCATGCAAAGACCATTACCAAACCAGTGTTCATAAATCTCCAAGACTTCCAAATGATTTATTATAAAGACCTGAATTAAGACCAATTTTAACAAAGAAAGAAATTCCCTATTATTTTTATTGTGGGAAGAAACATTTTTAGTGCTCAGGGCTTACACTGACTTTGTACGGTAGTAGAGGTCTCCCCTGGCAATATTTATGGGGTCATTTGCAATACTGGGGATCATATTGGGGGTGTACAAAATTAAGACTACTGCCTTACTGATAGGAATCAATATCTCTGAGAAGGTTATTGATCTCCTGATCAATATCTCCTGATCTAAACCACTGTTCTGTAGTACCTCTGTTTGAAAGTCAAAAAGTTAGTTCTGTATTATGCAAGAGAAATATGCCAATTATACTAAATGTCTGTTGACATGTGGCTGACCATTTTTTGTTTTGTTTTGTTTTGTTTTGTTTTTGGGGGGGTCACACCCAGCCGTGCTCAGGGGTTACTCCTGGCTCAATGCTCAGAAATCGCTCCTGGCAACTTCGGGGGATCATATGGGATGCCGGGATTTGAACCACCGACCTTCTGCATGAAAGGCAAACACCTTACCTTCATCTATCTCTCCGGCCCCAGCTAACCATTTATTTTTTAATTATTTTTATTGTGGCCAAAGTGAATTACAAATCTTACACAGTGACAATAAATGAGGGCCTTTCCACCACCAGTGTTGTCCTCCCTTCATCCCTATTCCCAAGCATATATCCCTTATCTCCCTCCTTTATCCCCCAGAATGCTAGTGTAACTAAAAGCATATATGTTAACATTAATGTAAACCTTTTTGTGTTTTTTTTTTTGCAGTTCCAGATATTTTTACTAGTGGTAGCTGACCATTTTTTGAAGGGACTTTTCTTGCTCATCTTCAAAGACTTAATTTCTTTGTTAAAGATTAGTTGTCCATATACCTGCATGGTATGTCTCTGAGCTCTCAATTTGGTCTGATTCTGTCTTTATCCCAGTACTACACTAGTTTGATTACTGTAGCTTTATAGTTTAATTGAAAGTTGAGAAAAGAAAAACTGTCCATGTCATTCTATGGTTGTTTTAGTTATTCAAAGTGGTCAGCAATTATTATTTTATTTAAATTTAACAGGATTTGTTCTATGTCTTTAAAGATGTCATGGATATTTGCGGGGGTTGGGGGGCACACCCAATGATGCTCAGGGGTTACTCCTGGCTATGATCTCAGAAATGGCTCCTGGGGAACCATATGGGATGAGGGGGGATTGAACCTCGGTCTGTCCTAGGTTAGCACATGCAAGGCAAACGCCCTACTGCTTGCGCCACCGCTCTGACCCCTGTCATGGATATATTTTATAAGGACTGCATTAATCTCTAGTCTTTGATAAGATTGTCATGTCAACAATTAATGTTAATCCTTACAATCTATGAACAGAGGGGCCCAGAGAGATAGCACAGCAGTGTTTGCCTTGCAAACAACCAATCCAGGATCAAAGGTGGTTGGTTCGAATCCCGGTGTCCCATATAATCCCCCATGCCTGCCAGGAGCTATTTCTGAGCAGACAGCCAGGAGTAACCCCTGAGCAATGCCGGGTGTAGCCCAAAAACCAAAACCAAAACAAAACAATCTATGAACAGAGGATGTATTTTAATTTCCTTGTATGTTATTTTATTTTTTAGTAGTAAGTTATGGTTTTCTTCATAGATTTTTTTCACTCTTTTGTTAGGCTAATTTCCAGGAACTTCCTTTTCTGAGGTACAATTGTGTAAAGGGTGCTTTCTTATTTATCTCACCTATTTTGTTGTTTGCATTTAGAAACTCAAAGTCTGTTTCACCATGTAGAAAGGTCAATTAATATATATATATATATAAATATATATATATTTATATATATATAAAGATCTTTATATATGACATGAATCCCTAAATTATACTGAAGAAAATATAGCCAGAACACTTCATGACAGTGAATCTAGATACATATTCAATAATTAAATGCCACTGGCCAAGTGAAGAGAAACAAAAGAGAACAAGTGGAATTATACACCAAATTAAGAAGATTTTGCACCACAAAATAAATGATAATCAGGGCAAGAAGACACCCCACAGGCTGGGAGAAAATATTTACCCACCATTTACATGTCAAAGGATTTATATAAAATTATGAAAACACTTGTAAAACAAAAAAAACATCACCCCCATCCAAAAATGTGTAGGAGCAATAAACAGAACCTTCCTCATGAAAGAAAGAAAGAATGATGGCCAAAGTGTATATGAGAAATTGTTAATAATCAGGGAAATAAAAATCAAAATAACAATTCTATATTATTTCACACCAATGAAACGGACATACATAAAAAAGAACAAAATAATCAGTGTAGACACTGATATGAGAAAAAAATAACCCCATCCACCTGTGGTGGGAATGTAGCCTGGATCAACCAACCTTTTTGGAAAACTATATAAAAATTTCTCAAATAAACCAAAGAATTTATGCAGCAATTTCATTTCTTGGCATCTCTCCCAAGGGCCCCAAAACTCTACTCATAAAAGATATTTGAAATCCTATGTTTATTACAGTAAGTTCACAATAGCTCAAATCTGGAAACCAAATTCTTAAGAACATATGACTGGATAAAGGAACTATGGTATGTATATATATTTATATGTATAAATATGTGTATAAACATATATATGAGTAAGGGAATATGACAAATCTATAAGACAAGGTGCAATTACATAATTTAGCAGCATTAGATAGACTAGGTGAGTTATAATAAATTCAGAGTGAAGTTAGTCAGAAGTAGAGGTTCAGATGCAGAATGTTCTCCCATATATATAGACTATTAAAGAGCATGGCAAGCAAATAATAAATGACTTAAAGCATTAGAATCTCTGAAATAGTCAATAGAACTGAACTTACAGTGGCATGCAAATGGGTTTTATAAAAGCAAAGGGAACTCTCAGACAATAATGGAGGGAAGTAAACTCTAATGAGCCATGTGGTATTGAAATGTTGTATGAATGAGAACCTATCATAGACAGTATCGCAAAATATGGTGACTAAATAAAATAACAATAATAAATGCCTTTTAAACTCAGTGCAAATAGTGCTAATGGGTTCTTTTATGTATGAGCATTTCTTGGTTTTATTTGCTAGTTTTAGTTTTATTTTGGGGGCACACTAAGCCATGACTTCTGGCTCTGGATTTAGAAATTACTCCTGGCAGTGCTTGGGGAATATATGGGATGCCAGGTCTTGAACCTGGGTCAGCCACATGCAAAGCAAACACTCTACCCACTATCAATCTGGGCCTTTTTGTTGGTTTCTTAAGTTTCTTAGATTATTTGTTTCTGCTTTACCTTTATATTCTGAAATAGAGAGTAAGTGTATGTATGAGATGTGAATTGGGTGATGTGTATGGTGGTGGGAAGAAGTTTGAGTTATTTAGACTTCCTGAGGTTATATTAATTCAATATCCCATGGTACAAATGGTCTGTGGCTATATAAGTCCTAAATGCAAGAGTTTGTTTGGTTTTGTGTTTAATTAACTTGTTGTTTTATAATGATAGATAATGTAGGAGGAATAGCTTTACTTCTATATATGGGTCATTGTCTCCACTCCCCCACATACATTACAGTTTCATCATTCCATCAAAAAGACCCCTTTACTTATTTCTCCCATAGTCTTTCCTTTGCTTTTCATAACCATCATAGTTTTCACTGAGGTAAGTTATATTTCTTTTCATAAGTTTGTTTATTTTCTCAGTTATTCATATTTCAAATGAGTGAAACTGTAACTGTTTCTCACTTCACTACTAATTTTACATAACATAATCACCCCAAGATTTATTCATATACAATCCCAAAAAGGTATAATTTTAACTTTTTAATAGAAGAAAAGAATTCCACTGAGTATAAATAACTCAGGCTTTTTATTGGTTTGTTTTATTTTTGTTATTGAGTCACTTCTTAGGGAATACTTCCGTCTACACTCAGGAATCACTCCTGGTGAACTCAAGGGGATTGTACTGGGTTTCAAAGAAAGAATGTGAGTCCTCATGCAAAGCAAATACCTTACTCACTGTACTCTTTCTCTATCCCTCATACTTGAGTTTTTTTTTTAATCTAGTCTTCTTTTGATAGACATTTAGGCTAATTTTATTTTTGAGTACTGTAAAGTTGCTGTGAAGTAACGGCAAAAGTTATCCTTTCAAATTAACATTATCTTTTTGTATATATGTGTCTGTTTAGGAAAAGTGTTTCTGAGTCAGAAGGAATTTCTGATTTTGAAAAAAAAAAACTCCTGCAACCAAAGAGATAGTACAGGAATTAAGTTCTCATATGCAACTACCCCCGTTCAATCCCTAGTATTGTATAAGGTCTCCTAAGCACCACCAGGAGTGATCCTTAAGCACAGAGGCAGGAGCCTTGAGCATAACTAAGAGTTACCCAAAATTAAAGAAAAAAAATAAAATTCCATACTGCTTTTCACAGGCTGCAGCAAATTACATTCCCACTCATAGAATACATGGTTCCTTCATTTTCCTTATCTTTTCCATGTCATTTCTTTTTGACTACTGTGAAGTGAAATTTTTTTAGTTAAGATTTTCAATTCCCTAGTATTAAGTTATATTGAATATTTATTCATGTGTCTCTTGACCATTTGTATCTCTTTTATAGAAAAGTATCTACTCAGGTTTTCTGTTCTTTTATCAAAAATTGGGTCACTTGCTTTTGTGAAGCTGAATGATGTGACTACTTTATCTATTTGGATACTAACAATTTGTCATATGAATTATGTAAAAATATGTTCTTCTATAACCATATTGCATTTTTGGTGTTGTTTATTGTTATTTTATGGAGGGATCACATCCAGCTGTGCTCAGGGCTTAGTCCTGACTGTGCTTAGGGATTACTTCTAGTGGACCTTCTGGGACCATATGGGGCACCAGGGAGTAAATCCTACCCACTGTACCATCTCTGCAACCATAATTGCATTTTTGTTTTGTGGAGATTCTAAGAGGAAAAAAAATATTCAAGACCCCTAGAATCTGTGTGGCCCTACTGCCATACCAAACAGGTCAAACATCATAATAAATTCATCTTCTCTGGATCTGTGTAAGTGCTTTACTATCGTTATAAATTTCTTTCAGAATCTATCACTCTGGGTTCAGGTTTAAAAATATTATTCATGAAACTTTATTTTAAAAAATGGGACAGAAAAAAATAACACATGCTTGTGTTAAGGGAAGAAAACAATTGCAAATTCACTTACATATTATACTTGGGCCTCAGATTCTGTGAAATCTGGAATAAAATGAAAAAATAATAAACATTATTTTAATCATAAAATAATAATGACTCTGATTTCAGAGATAATGAATAAAATACATAAGCAAAACAAAAAAATTGTCTAATTTTAAACCTTCTGTCACTACTTGCAGAAAAGCAAACTTGTTTCTTAGTTATTTTCAATTGAACTATAGAATAGGGAATATTTTGAAGTAGAATTTAAGTCAAATTTCTTGATACCTTTGATCAAATCCAGATAAAAATCCAGATACCTTTCAATTCATAGAATTAGCCTTTTATAAGTAAATTGAATCCTCACAAATATGTTCATATATTATTTAACTGTATAATTGCTGCTTAAAGATGCATGTCTTCAATTCCTTCTCCCTTTTGAAACTCACATCTATCTCAAATCTTTTGTTAATAAGAAGTTTAGTTTTCAGAAAATGGTCTTTGTATTGGTGATTAAGTATTATATTTACACAAAAGGAATAGTGAAATACAATATCTTCCCAAAAGAACATTCTAAAACATTTCACTAAATGCAAAAGCATGATCCTGCAGGGTCAAATTCTTTCTTAATATGCCAACAAAAACCCCTTGTGTTATTTCACAATAAGATAAAAATAAAATCCAATACTTTTGAATATGTATCTTTGAGATGTACTGGTTGAGGGAATGTGAAAATAACTCAACAGTAATTTAAAAGTGAATCTATAGCAACTACATTTTTATTACTTGGATCTTTAGCATATGATCTTGCCACTGTTACATTAGTTTGCAGCAAATACTGCAGGGCATGAGTATTTTTCTGCACATTTTGATATTGCTACATATGTAATATTTTTCTAAGGTATGAGTGTACAAAATTTATCCTATTTTTATCCTTGTGAAAGTACGAAAGATCAGAGAGATAGAGAAAATTATCCAACATTGTATAATTTTATATGAGCTGAGAAATGAAAAAATATCCTAATTAGGAGGGTCAGGAAATGTCTTCTTTAGTTAAAATGAACATTGATGTAGAAGTTTTCTGGACACAATAATGGAAGTTACTGCAAAATTGTTATGGGTTCCAACTCTAAATATGTTTTTTTCTATAGACATTGGAGTTTTTAGTAGTATGGAATACATGGAAGCTTTCCTGACTAAGTCGATATTAATGACACCAAAGAAGTAAGTTGAAACCATTGATTTTCCGAATTGTTCTTATTTTATAAATATATTCCTTATAGCTACATCTTTTAAAAGATCTCTTATCCTCAATATACTTAAATATTTTTCCCTTTCTTGTATTTCCCTCCTATATAACAGCTTCTAGAAACATTTGAAATATTGTAGATATCCTTCAAATATGCCTTTTTTATAGTTTATCAGATCTCAAATCTTATCCTTCAAATAATAACTGATAAATGAGATGCTGGCTCTGTGTTTTCCTCTGATAGAAGAGAGTAGAACTCAGGCAAATAACTGTGTTTTATTATATGATTCAGAGCTTCTGTGTGTACACACATGTATTTTATTTTCTTTAATTGTCTTTTATTTTAAACTGTTACGTGAGTTAGAGTGAGAGAAGTAGAACCTAAATAGCTCGGTTGAGCATTATACAATCAGAAATCAGCATAATTTTCATAAGCTTGTGAAAGATAGATAAGAGGAGTAAAGTGCATTTGGAGAAAAGGTGGTAATCTTAATAAATTTCCTCTCTCTCTGTTCTGCAAGAAAATGTATTATATATACAGTTCAGACACTGTAAGAGCCTTTGTGCTGGGAGCATCCATTTTCTTGCATTTTTTAATTTCGGCCAAGTCACCATTATTACTTGAAGTGATTTATCTTTCAAAAACAACTATCTTTCTCTGTGAGATCCCATCTAATTGATCAGAACACATATATAGTAGTTTATTTGATAATAAATTAGATTGAGAAATTAAACATAAACCTCACTAACTAGAGACATTGACACTATTCTCTCAAACATGAAATATTTCATTAGAAACACGAGCAAAGGAATGGAATTCACATAATGAACATGTGAATGAGATACATGTTCTCTGACTGTAAATGCAAGAGATTTTTATTACTTGTTTGTTTTCTCTAACAACCTTTGAAATTCCCAAATTCTCCCTCCCCTTATTTAATTTCTAGTAAAGGCAGAATATTTTATTTAATATTTTTACTTCAGTTGATTTCATACCAGGTAGACTATCCAGAGGAATTCTAAAACAATTACAGATATTGCAAATATTGAACCAGAAGGACAGAATGAACAACACATGGTTAGTATCATTTATAAAAAAAATTGGAAATAATGAGTAATTAAACATAGCAATACTTAGTTCTTTTTAAAAAAACAAGTGCTTACAAAACCAGAACCGAGTGTCATTTTGCTAAATATAATACAAGCAGATAATTGTTCAAAATGAAGAGAGTTTCAAATTCTGCTTTGGCAAAAGCATTCTATAGAGCCAAGTTAGAACAGTCTAGTAAAGTGGTTGTCTACTCTTGTAGATTAAAATCACCTAGAAATATTTGAAATGCTTTGAATTTGATCACAGATCAGTTACATCAGTATTTGCTTATATGGAATTCAAAAATTACTATATTCATTAAAAATTTAGAATCAGTGTAACTGTGAAGACCCCAAAGAGAAAATTTAATGACAACTTTTTTGTTTCCAATTTAGTGCACAGGGCTCACTCACTCTTGCTAGTATTCAGGGACCAGGCAGGATTTGTATGCTCCACATACAAAGCATGTGCTCCAGTCCTTTGAGCTATTCCTGAGTTGAACTAAAATAATTTCTGATAAGTATACCAGTTATAGAGAAGTACTGGGAGCATCTTCTGTCTCTAAGACCAAAGAAAGCAAAGGAATGAAGATTTAGAGAAGAGTTCCCAACTAAGCACACCCCCTGAAGGTGTGCTGCCAATTATTGCTGATATCTGAGTTCAGTAGAAGTATCACATGGAGCTGAGTGAGACCCAGACTTGAGAATCAGTGTTTTGGCTAAAGTTTGTGGAGAAACTGAAAAGTAAAGGCAGTTGTTGCTACAAGAACAACCTGGCTAGGTAGACATTAATCGGAATAGAAAGCCAAAATCTCTACCCACATTGTGTCTGTTTGGTCTCTTCCTAGTGTCCCCTATTAGAAAAGGTCAAGGAGAAAAACTGTCATTGGAAAACAAGTCACAGCATTTCGAAATGAACAAAGAGAAGCAGATTTGAAAAAACAAGAGTTTAAAAACAAGCACTGCTTCCCAGGTAACTCAATTAGTCAGGCAAGGTTGAGAGTTAATTGTCTAGAAAGTTATCATTTAGAACTTTCCTCAGACATTTCCAGTTTGCTTAAGTTTTTCAACCAGATCCTAATCAATTAAACTTCCCCATTTCTAGCCTGCTCTTTTGTTCTAGATGTTTGCCTTTGGATTCCTGACCTTCAGTTTCACAGCTATGACTTATATTTGACCCATAGGTTCTGCCATCTGGGAACAACTCCCATCTACATTATACCCACACAATTATTTATGTTGCATAATGAGAAGGGAGGGAATAGAGATTTATTTTCTTGGAATATCTTTTGGCTCATAAATTTAGGCCTATATTTCTGTGGAACAAGTTTCCATATCTGATGGTCTAGTATTTCATATCAATGTCTACATCCAACAGCAGTCTGTTACTATTACCTTTGGTAAGAATCGAAATAGGAAAAGTTTGTTATCTTATAATGTAACTAAATAAAAACTAAATAAAACTCTGATTTATTCTCCAGAGTGTCTCTTATTTGTTATTAGCCTGGGTATTTCTCTTATTTGTCAATTTCATCAACAACAAAATTTCAATTATTTAGACCAGGACATAATTAAAACTAGTCCTTCTCTTCCCAGAGGACCTCCTACATATGTGGAGATACCACAAATCCCCATTCAAATAATTAGAATGAATGTCAGGGGCCTTTATTAGTCACTGGCAAGTACATATTAAACATGTATACATCTATGCTGTGTCTAGGTATACACTGAAAATCAAGAAAATTCATTTTTCTTCTGAATTATATTGGGAAGAGATATAATAAGTAAACTAACAATTCAATTAATTATATTACAAAGAATATTAAATATGTAATACTTTATAATACATTTTATCAAAATTAGCACCTTAATATTAAGAGAAAATTTGTTCAATAAAGGATTCTGGAAAAATTTCACAGCCACATGCAAACATAGGAAACTTGGCCACTGTATCTTGCATAGCAAAAGTTAACTCAAAATGCAGAGTACTTAGATCTTAGACCTTAACCCATCAAAAATTGAAGAAAACATAGGAAAACATTCCATAATTTTGTTTTCAGAAATGTCTTTAGGTTCAACTCCAATGACAAGTACAAAAGCAAAATAAATGGGATTACATCAAGCGCAAATGTTTCTGCACAGCAAAAAATTATTTTCAAAAATCATACCAAATAAGAAAATATGTGCACACCCACTTGATTATTAGGCATGATTTAATATCTAGATATCTAAGAAACTCACAATACTCAAAAACAAAACAAGTTTTCCCTGTCAATTTGAATCCCTGCCCTTCATCCCAGGAAAAAGAGAATCACCTGTGTATCTTCACAGATGTGCCCATTTTTGCTTTTTGAAGTTGTTTTTTGGGGGGTGGGTTAAATATGGAAAATATATGGACAGACATTTTATCAGAAACAAATGACTAAAAGACACATGGAAAAATGCTTATAATTTTTATAAGATAAATAAATAAAACAAAAGATGTCACCTAAAACTGGTGATAATGTCCTTTTATCAAAAAGGTCAGAAATAATATGTGCTGGTGTTGTATAAAGAAAGAACTGTATATGTTGAATTGCCATGTAGTTTCGTTGAGTCTCCATAGAAAAGAATATGGAGAGTTCTAAAAAAAGTCAAAATAGATTGACCATACAATCTAGAACTCCCTCTCTTAATTACATATTTAGAAAATACAGACTATAAATTCAAATGCATGTCTATGTTCATTACAGTATTATTTATAATGTGAAGATAAGGAAACAATCCAAGTGATCAATGAAAAGAGTAGATGGACATTATGAGAATATAAAGCCATACCTTTTGTGGAAATATAATGAAACTGAAGGGGGGTCATGCTAAGTAAAATAAATGAGAAGGGAAAATATAGGATTTCATCTTGCTCATTTGTGAAATATATAAAAACACAATAAGGAAATAGATAAATAGAAAAAATAACACCATTTGACTCTAAACACAGAACTAAGATTACAAAGAAAGGGAGATAAAATTGGAAGTGTAGAGCGGTCCATTGGAAATTACTAAGAAAATATTGACATTTGATGGTGTACATGGTGTGGCAAATTAAATTTTGAGGATGTATAAACTTTTATCCTTAAAAGAGACTAAACAGTTATAAGACCACTAAGTAATAAACTAGACACAGAAGGGACTACGCATTCTAGCAGCCCCTGGGGGGGAGAGTGGAGGATAGGGTAAGCAGGATGGGAGCGGTTGTGGGAGGACAATTCGGTGGTGGGAATCCCCCTGATTCAAAGTAAATATGTACCTGGAATATTACTGTGAATGATATGTAAGCCACTATAACTAAAATTAAAATTATATTTAAAAAAAAAGAGACTAACTTGACTTGCTCTTTAAGCCTGTGTTCTTCCTTGAACACCTACCTTTCTTGCTTATATCTAATCCACTTTGCTTCATTTTCACACATTAGAGAAGCCTTTGTTCTCTTTTGAAAATTTGTTTCCCCGTTCTCCCCTCCCACATCTTTATAACAAAGTTTTGTTCAATAAAAATAAAATAAGTAAACTATAATAATCTTGCTTTACAAAAAACTGATTATAATATCTCTAAATATCATTTCTAAAAATATAAGTTAATACTCAAAACAATTAAGACTTACTGAAAGTCAAACATCTGTGAGTAAAATAATGGTTGTAGAGCTGCAATTTCATCTCGAAGTTTGACTGGAATTTCGAGGTCAAATTCCATATTCTTTTATGTGGCATAGTCATGAGACTTTGTTCTCACCATTCAAACCTCAATTGAGGTCTACTCACAACCTCTCTAAATGAGAAAGAGAGAGAGAGAGAGAGAGAGAGAGAGTTATCTTTAGATGAAAAATATGGATTCCTTTATAATCCAGTGACAACTTTTGAAGTGTTCTACCAAGGTTTTTATCATATTCTTCAATCCTAATTCTGATAATATATGTGAAGGGATAATGTACAAGAACATGAACAATATGAGACAGGGGCCTTCAGGGTTACCTTGGAGTCTGGTTTCCATGAGTAGTTAAAGAGGGACTGGGGGCTGGATAGATAGTAGAGGATAGAGACTTGCCTTGTATGTATCCTATGTGCATCTATCCTCAGCACCCTATGATCACCAAGAGTGGTCCCTGAGTGTAGAGTCATGAATAAAGCCTGAGCACCACTCGGTATATCCCTAAAACCAAACCAAACCAAAACAAAACAAAACAAAAAAACCCAAAAAGATGCTCTCTAGGAAATAAAGTAAGATGGAATGATAAGAGAGCAGTTGTTTGAGTTAATGGTTGTTCTTGACCTAGTCAGAGATAACTTTATTAACTTGAAACATGAAAGAAGAGAAGATATAGCTTTGTGGAGCACATTCTGAAGGATTCAGCCTAGATATCATCACTTCTAGGGAGAATTTAATCAGTGTATGTTTGACAACAAATAAAGGAATAAATGAATGAATGAATGTTTACCTTCTCTTATGTCTTTTTTTAAGGAATATATTTAAATGCCAAAGTGTTTTAGAAATTATATATATGTATGTATATATACTAGTACTCACCAATTATATTTTATCTAAATTAAAAATTTAAGGACTTTATTCTCATAATCACTTTAAACATAGAAATCTATCCTTCTGATACTTTGCCCATGTAGCAACTACATACGTTGCGAATTTATGAAATACCATATGGAACAAAAATATAAGGCACTTAGTGAATGGGAATATTTTCTCAAATATATTTTTGTTCCCACGAAGTAACATTTTTATTAAATTGTTTCTAAATATGTGAAAAGAAAAAAAGTTCAAGAGTGTCAATGAAATACCCTGAGGGGCCTAGAAAGTATGCAAACAGTAATATTATTTTATAATGAAAACCAGATATAGTTGATATTATTTCTTCAATCTGTTCTCTCTTTTGGTAATTGTTTTCCTTCTAAATATATGTCCCTTGTCCAATAAATCACATGTTCTGATTCACCACCAGTTCTGGGTCAGAGATACCTTCTTAATACAAAGGATAGTTGGTCACTCACAGAAACACATTTCCTGAATTTGGGCTATGAAATCATATTCAAAGCAGCACCTGCCTCTCTTTGTAACTTATAAGGTCTCATCTGGCATCTAATTTAAGATTGTTCTCAAATTTACATTTTGTGACTCAAAAGTCCTGAAGCCATGGAAACTGTAACATCCATAGGAGTCATTTGAGCAGATTCTGGCTCAAAGGTGAGGCCTACAATTCAGCATTTCTAATGAATTTCTTGGTGATTCTCTGGGGCTGATCATCCTTATCATAATTTGAAATAGAAAGGACTAAATTGAATACAGAGGATCTAAAGTTCATCAGTGTGTTCATATCTGTAGACACAGATTCACTTTTCCTTTACTTTCTTTTTCTTTATTCTCATCATTTTAATAGGGAAGCCCCTGTAATCAAGAAAAGAAACAAAACATGCTCTTGTCTTTTGGATGTTTTGGTATTTTTGTTTGTTTGGGAGCCATTCCTAGCAGTGCTTAGGTCTTACTCTTGGCTCTATGCTCAAGAATCACTTTGATGTAGCTAAAAGGACCATATGTCTGTGGATCAAACTCAGTTCTGCCATATGGAAGGCAAACACCCTACTCTTGGTATAATTTCTCTGGTACCCCCAAAATGGTCTGAATGTGTAAAGTTGTAAAATAATTTATTACTCCACAGATAAGCTACCTTTCGGGTCTCTGTCTCTTTAATAGCTCAGTTTGAAAAGCCATATGTTCTGCCATATTGTTTCATTTGAATAAGCGCTGATGTGGAAGAACCAATAATTTAGATTTCAAACTTAATCCTAACCTCTCACCTTCACATCAAATGTGCTGTTTCAAACTTTTCCCAATTAAAGCAAGTGAAAAAATAAATAATCACAAAAAATCAGATTAAAAAATATATTTATTATCCTATATCAGATTCAAGGCATTATCATTCTTCTACACTCCAGCTACAGAGGAGGAACAGGAAGGTTTTGCACTTGATTTATTTCAATTTTTTTTTCCTTTTGTAGTTTTATTCTTCAAATCTCAATACAATCTCAATACCAGTGTCAATTTATCTTCTCTAGTTTTTCCTGGTTCCCTCTCATACCTGAAGTCTATCCCATTGACAATAACGAAGTTTAGATTGGTTGTTGTAGGTTTTTTTTTTAATGCATAATTTTTTTTATTTAAACACCTTGATTACATACATGATTGTGTTTGGGTTTCAGTCATAAAAGGAACACCACCCATCACCAGTGCAACATTCCCATCACCCAAGTCCCAAATCTCCCTCCTCCCCACCCAACCCCCGCCTGTACCCTAAACAGGCTCTACATTTCCCTCATACATTCTCAATATTAGGACAGTTCAAAATGTAGTTATTTCTCTAACTAAACTCATCACTCTTTGTGGTGAGCTTCCTGAGGTGAGCTGGAACTTCCAGCTCTTTTCTCTTTTGTGTCTGAAAATTATTATTACAAGGGTGTCTTTCATTTTTCTTAAAACCCATAGATGAGTGAGACCATTCTGCGTTTTTCTCTCTCTCTCTGACTTATTTCACTCAGCATAATAGATTCCATGTACATCCATGTATAGGAAAATTTCATGACTTCATCTCTCCTGACAGCTGCATAATATTCCATTGTGTATATGTACCACAGTTTCTTTAGCCATTCGTCTGTTGAAGGGCATCTTGGTTGTTTCCAGAGTCTTGCTATGGTAAATAGTGCTGCAATGAATATAGGTGTAAGGAAGGGGGTTTTGTATTGTATTTTTGTGTTCCTAGGGTATATTCCTAGGAGTGGTATAGCTGGATCATATGGGAGCTCGATTTCCAGTTTTTGGAGGAATCTCCATATCGCTTTCCATAAAGGTTGAACTAGACAGCATTCCCACCAGCAGTGGATAAGAGTTCCTTTCTCTCCACATCCCCGCCAACACTGTTTATTCTCATTCTTTGTGATGTGTGCCATTCTCTGGGGTGTGAGGTGGTATCTCATCGTTGTTTTGATTTGCATCTCCCTGATGATTAGTGATGTGGAACATTTTTTCATGTGTCTTTTGGCCATTTGTATTTCTTCTTTGTCAAAGTGTCTGTTCATTTCTTCTCCCCATTTTTTGATGGGGTTAGATGTTTTTTTCTTGTAAAGTTCTGTCAGTGCCTTGTATATTTTGGAGATTAGCCCCTTATCTGATGGGTATTGTGTCAATAGTTTCTCCCACTCAGTGGGTGGCTCTTGTATCCTGGGCACTATTTCCTTTGAGGTGCAGAAGCTTCTCAGCTTAATATATTCCCATCTGTTAATCTCTGCTTTCACTTGCTTGGAGAGTGCAGTTTCCTCCTTGAAGATGCCTGTAATGTCCTGGAGTGTTTTGCCTATGTGCTGTTCTATATATCTTATGGTTTTGGGGCTGATATCGAGGTCTTTAATCCATTTGGGTTTTACCTTTGTACATGATGTTAGCTGGGGGTCTAAGTTTAATTTTTTGCAAGTGGCTATCCAATTGTGCCAACACCACTTGTTGAAGAGGCTTTCCCTGCTCCATTTAGGATTTCCTGCTCCTTTATCAAAAATTAGATGGTTGTATCTCTGGGGAACATTTTCTGAGTATTCAAGCCTATTCCACTGATCTGAGGACCTATCCTTATTCCAATACCATGCTGTTTTGATAACTGTTGCTTTGTAGTACAGTTTAAAGTTGGGAAAAGTAATTCCTCCCATATTCTTTTTCCCAATGATTGCTTTAGCTATTCGAGGGTGTTTATTGTTCCAAATGAATTTCAAAAGTGTCTGATCCACTTCTTTGAAGAATGTCATGGGTATCTTTAGAGGGATGGCATTAAATCTGTATAATGCCTTGGGGAGTATTGACATTTTGATGATGTTAATCCTGCCAATCCATGAGCAGGGTATGTGTTTCCATTTCCGTGTGTCCTCTCTTATTTCTTGGAGCAGAGTTTTATAGTTTTCTTTGTATAGGTCCTTCACATATTTAGTCAAGTTGATTCCAAGATATTTGAGTTTGTGTGGTACTATTGTGAATGGGGTTGTTTTCTTAATGTCCATTTCATCCTTATTACTATTGGTATATAGAAAGGCCATTGATTTTTGTGTGTTAATTTTGTAGCCTGCCACCTTGCTATATGAGTCTATTGTTTCTAGCAGCTTTTTGATAGAGTCTTTAGGGTTTTCTAAGTAGAGTATCATGTCATCTGAAAACAGTGAGAGCTTGACTTCTTCCTTTCCTATCTGGAATTCCTTGATATCCTTTTCTTGCCTAATCGCTATAGCAAGTACTTCCAGTGCTATGTTGAATAGGAGTGGTGAGAGAGGACAGCCTTGTCTTGTGCCAGAATTTAGAGGGAAGGCTTTCAGTTTTTCTCCATTGAGGATAATATTTGCCACTGGCTTGTGGTAGATGGCCTTCACTATATTGAGAAAGGTTCTCTCAATTCCCATCTTGCTGAGAGTTTTGATCAAAAATGGGTGTTGGACCTTATCAAATGCTTTCTCTGCATCTATTGATATGATCATGTGGTTTTTATTTTTCTTGTTATTGATGTTGTGTATTATGTTGATAGATTTACGGATGTTAAACCAGCCTTGCATTCCTGGGATGAAACCTACTTGATCGTAGTGGATGATCTTCTTAACGAGGCATTGAATCCTATTTGCCAGGATTTTGTTGAGGATCTTTGCATCTGCATTCATCAGTGATATTGGTCTGTAATTTTCTTTTTTGGTAGCGTCTCTGTCTGGTTTAGGTATCAAGGTGATGTTGGCTTCATAAAAGCTATTTGGAAGTGTTTCTGTTTGTTCAATTTCATGAAAGAGTCTTGCCAAGATTGGCAGTAGTTCCTCTTGGAAAGTTTGATAGAATTCATTAGTGAATCCATATGGACCTGGGCTTTTGTTTTTCGGCAGACATTTGATTACTGTTTTAATTTCATCAATGGTGATGGGGGTGTTTAGATATGCTACATCCTCTTCCTTCAACCGTGGAAGATTATAAGAGTCCAAGAATTTATCCATTTCTTCCAGGTTCTCATTTTTAGTGGCGTAGAGTTTTTCAAAGTAGTTTCTGATTACCCTTTGAATCTCTGTCATATCAGTAGTGATCTCTCCTTTTTCATTCCTGATACGAGTTATCAAGTTTCTCTCTCTCTCTTTCTTTGTTAGGTTTGCCAGTGGTCTATCAATCTTGTTTATTTTTTCAAAGAACCAACTTCTGCTTTCGTTGATCTTTCGGATTGTTTTTTGAGTTTCCACTTTGTTGATTTCTGCTCTCAGCTTTGTTATTTCCTTCTGTCTTCCTATTCTTGGGTCCTTTTGTTGAGCATTTTCTAGTTCTATTAGCTGTGTCATTAAGCTACTCAGGTAAGCTCCTTCTTCCTTCCTGATGTGTGCTTGCAAAGCTATAAATTTTCCTCTCAGTACTGCTTTTGCTGTGTCCCATAGGTTCTGAGAGTTTGTGTCTTTATTGTCATTTGTTTCCAGGAACCTTTTTATTTCCTCCTTGATTTCATCTCGGACCCACTGGTTATTGAGCATGAGGCTGTTTAACTTCCAGGTGTTAAAGTGTTTCTTCTGAGTCCCTTTGGAGTTCACAAATAATTTCAGAGCCTTGTGGTCAGCGAAGGTAGTCTGCAAAATTTCTATTCTCTTGATCTTATGGAGGTATGTTTTATGTGCCAGCATGTAGTCTATCCTGGAGAATGTCCCATGTACATTGGAGAAGAATGTGTATCCAGGTTTCTGGGGATGGAGTGTCCTATATATATCCACTAGGCCTCTTTCTTCCATTTCTCTCCTCAGGTCTAGTATATTCTTGTTGGGTTTCAGTCTGGTTGACCTGTCCAGTGTTGACAAGGCCGTGTTAAGGTCCCCCACAATTATTGTGTTGTTGTTGATATTATTTTTCAGATTTGTCAACAGTTGTATTAAATATTTTGCTGGCCCCTCATTCGGTGCATATATGTTTAGGAGAGTGAATTCTTCCTGCTCTACGTACCCCTTGATTAATATAAAATGTCCGTCTTTGTCCCTTACAACCTTCCTGAGTATAAAGTTTGCATTATCTGATATTAGTATGGCCACTCCAGCTTTTTTATGGGTGTTGTTTGCTTGGATAACTTTTCTCCAGCCTTTTATTTTGAGTCTATGTTTGTTCTGACTATTCAGGTGCGTTTCTTGTAGGCAGCAGAAGGTTGGATTGAGTTTTTTGATCCATTTAGCCACTCTGTGTCTCTTAACTGGTGCATTTAGTCCATTAACGTTGAGAGAAAGAATTGTCCTGGGATTTAACGCCATCTTTATTTCAAAATTTGGTGTGTCTTTTGGGTAGTCTTGTCTTAGATTAGGTCTTTCAGTTTTTCTCTTAAGACTGGTTTTGTGTCTGTGAAGTTTCTGAGCTGTTTTTTGTCTGTGAAACCATGTATTCTTCCATCAAACCGGAAAGTGAGTTTTGCTGGGTATAGTATTCTGGGTGAAGCATTCATTTCATTCAGTCTTGTCACAATATCCCACCACTGCTTTCTGGCATTGAGCGTTTCTGGTGACAGGTCTGCTGTAAATCTCAGGGAAGCTTGCTTGAACATGATTTCCCCTTTTGATCTTGCTGTTTTCAGAATTCTGTCTCTATCTGTGGGATTTGTCATTGTGACTAGGATGTGTCTTGGGGTGGTTTTTCTGGGGTCTCTTTTGGTTGGTACTCTTCGGGCATGCAGGATCTGATCACATATATTCTTTAGCTCTGGAAGTTTCTCTTTAATGATGTTCTTGACCATTGATTCTTCCTGGAAATTTTCTTCCTGGGTCTCTGGGACTCTAATGATTCTTAAGTTGTTTCTGTTGATCTTATCATAGACTTCTATTTTCGTCTGTTCCCATTCTTTGACTAATTTTTCCATTGTCTGCTCATTTGCTTTAAGTTTTTTGTCCAATCTCTCCTGCTGTATGGAATTGTTATGTATCTCATCTTCCACAGCACCAAGTCTATTCTCAGCTTCTGATACACTGTCCCAGAGCTTATCCATTTTGTCATTCACTTCGTTTACTGACTTTTTCAGTCCTGTTAGTTGACATGTTATTTCAGTTTGGAGTTTTGTCATTTCTGCCTTCATATTTTCTTGGTTCTTATTAGTGTTCTGTTCAACTCGATCCATGGTTTCTTGGAGTCTGTTGAGCACCTTCCATATTGCTATTCTAAAGTCCTTATCTGAGAGGTTGATTAGTTGTTCAGTCATTATCTGGTCCTCAGAATTGTCATCTTCATTCTCTATGTCTGATGCTGGCCTGCGTTGTTTCCCCATTGTCACACTTGTATTGTGGGTTTTTCTACCTGTTGTGGTGGTATTCATTGTCTATATGATGTAGGCAGTACACTCCTCTGGCTCCTCCCTTTCTGGATGGGCTGACTTGCCTCTAAGGGAGGGGAGTCCTCCGTGGATGAAGCCTCACACTGGGTCAAATCTTAGGCCCGAGCATGCAACATAGAAGACAGTCCAGAGAGAAATGTTTGCTTCTGTGATATAGCGCCGTTCTTAGTGTGATTTTTCCTTCTTGTTGCAATGGAGTTCTTTCCTTAGAAAGAGTGCACGGCCGCGTAGCGAAGCAGAGAGGCCGTGCTCCTCTGAGCCTCTTTTTGCCCCACTCGCAAGAGTTTCACGCAAGAGGACAGTAGACAGACATAGACAGGTCACACTCACAGTCTTTCACAGCTGAGCCCCACTGGGCCGGTGTACTTTCGCGGATTTTCCCAGCCTGGTGTCACACACAGGGAGCCAGCTTTTGTAAAGTTTAGCCGGTTTTTATGCTCTGAAGTCCCTCCCTGAAAATGGCGTCTGGGCGAGCGAGGTTTCTGGAGGCTCTTTTTGCCCCACTCGCAAGAGTTTCACGCAAGAGGACAGTAGACAGACATAGACAGGTCACACTCACAGTCTTTCACAGCTGAGCCCCCCTGGGCCGGTGTACTTTCGCGGATTTTCCCAGCCTGGTGTCACACACAGGGAGCCAGCTTTTGTAAAGGTTAGCCGGTTTTTATGCTCTGAAGTCCCTCCCTGAAAATGGCGTCTGGGCGAGCGAGGTTTCTGGAGGCTCTTTTTGCCCCACTCGCAAGAGTTTCACGCAAGAGGACAGTAGACAGACATAGACAGGTCACACTCACAGTCTTTCACAGCTGAGCCCCACTGGGCCGGTGTACTTTCGCGGATTTTCCCCGCCTGGTGTCACACACAGGGAGCCAGCTTTTGCCGATTTATTTCAATTTTAATATTTTATATATACATTTATGGTTTAAAATGTTGTTATATAAATGTCTTGAGATACCTATCTGTTTCTCAACTTAGTGTGCAGATTATACTGGGTAAATTACTCATCTTTGACCTATGTATATTTAAAAATTGTCTTATGAAGATCAAACATATATGAAACCACTCTGTCAGAAAGTTGATGTATTTTGCTTACTTTTTAAAGATTTATCAAAGTCTAAAATAAGTAATATAACAAATAGGAACTCCATGACTTGTATATCTTAAGCAGTTTATTTTTTCATGCCTCACCTCACCTGCAACTTCAGCTACACTCTAACTTCCAGAGTGTTCACTATTGCTAAAATAGAAAGATAGATATTGTGCCTGAGATCTCTGAAACCCATGGGCTAGGTCTTTGCAACAGCCCAGCTTGGCTCAGTATTCTTCCAATTCACAAGTTGCCAGGTAGAAATTATTTTAGTCTCTAACTCAATGAGTCTCACAGCTCTCCAAACACATAGCTTTCGGAGACAATGACTTACAGGACCAATTTGGATATTTTTAAATGTCTACAGTGAATCTGTTGTCATCACATATTCACCATATGACTAAAAGTTGAGTGCCTTGGAGCTATCTCAAAGATGTAGAAAGTTCTTCTGACTTTGAATATTCAAAAAGGCAAATACAGCACACATCTAATGCATGGATATTGAAAAAGTATTTATAGTAGCATTTTTCGCCTAATAGCTTTAAACCCACTGCCAAATCTTCATTATATGAGGTGAATTAGAAAGCCAACCAGGTTAGTACAGATGAACTTAATAAAACTATGAAGAAGTAACACTAAAGAATAATGTTATTTCTGGGCAGAAAAGATAGCATGGAGGTAAAGCATTAATGCCTTGCATACAGAAGGATGGTGGTTCAAATCCCAGCATCCCATATGGTCCCCCAAGCCTGCCAGGAGCGATTTCTGAGCTTAGAGCCAGGAGTAACCCCTGAATGCTGCTGGGTATGACCCAAAAACAAAAACAAAAAAAAAAGAATAGTGTCATTTCTAAATACCTTAATTTAATCTTTTCAAAGGAAAAAGTGACCATAACCACAACAATACATACATGTGAATACTTAACATTTCATAATGCATTCACACTCATTTCTAATGATCTTCATTAAAGCTCTATGAGAGTGGGGTGAAAATTCACTTTATAGATGAGACTGAGACTTGGGGATTAAGTGATTTCCTAAGACCTCTCATTTAGTAAATGGTAAAGCCACTATTTGCTTGGGAAACTTGCCATTCCCAAATTCATACTTTTCACACTACACACTTAGCCTCAAATAAGGTCAGACACCAAACATTTTCAATCTAGAATCAATGAGTCCAGTCTCAATATTATCCTACTATATCCTAAGTACCATTCTACTGTGTCATAGATCTCAGTCATAAGACCTTTGTTTTGGCCCCCGAGTTCAGAATTAAAAATCAGAAAATAGTTCATAATTTTCAACATCTAAGAGGATTGTAGAACCTGCAGGGAAGTTCCCACAAATGTCCCCAAGGATCACCCTGTCCTGGGAAAACACTTGCATGGTCCTGCAGAAATTGGACCCTTTTCCTGTTCTCCTTTAGGAAAGTTTGTGTCATCTAAAGAAATAGAATCTTTGGGAAAAAGTAGAGTGTTTGCCCCATTAATTTTCAGTTCTTTCCCAGCAGGACTTGTGAGAAGAGTATCTTAGAATATACCTCCTGGGAATAGATCAAGGATGTTTCCTGCACTGATATCCCAGAAGCAAGCAGGATATCAAAAATTGACTGAAATATATCTGTAATTCATGGTAACTGGAATTGTATAACTTACTATGAGAATTAATTTTCTCTTTTGTCAATATATTTTCAACTAGAAGAGGTGGCAAAATGGAATAAAAGAGAAAGAGAAGTCTTAGTTTAATCTTTAAAATTAATTTTTGCTATACTCTCTACTCTTAAAATTTATAAAGTTAATTCAAATTCCTAGTATTTAAAAATCATGTTTATCTTTCCAGCCAAATATGAATAATAACCAATTCAATTAAAAGGGTGAAGGTGATAATAATGGACAACCTTTCAATACAAAATAAAATTTCTGGGACTGTAATGTACAGCATGTCTTTTAATAAAATTCAAAAATAATTATATTCTAATTAACTGAATAATTAAGTTTATTAGAGTTAATAAAACTTTAATAGGGTTGCCAAGATAGTGTAGTGATTGGTATACTTGCCTTGCAGGCAAGTTCAGAAATGAACCCTGGTTCAGGTCCTGGCACCACATACTGCCCATTGAGCAGTTCCAGAAATGTTTTGTGAATACAGAGCCAGGATTAAGCCTTGAGCATAGGAATCTATCACCCTAAATAGTAAGAATAATTTAATCAAATAAAAATAACATATTTGAAAGTTTCTATGAAAATGAATCCTTGAAAAACATTTAAATTGTGTTTTAGATAACATGTTTATTGTGTTTTGAATCTTTATAGTTCTGCTGTACACAGTTACTACACTCTACCATCAACACCATAACCAAGATCCTTCACCAATGTCAAATGTTTCTTCTGGACTACCTCTCACCCCTCTCTTCTACTCCTTTGCTTGCTTGCTCCTCAGTTTTGTAATGCTGGGTATCACTGATATTGTCCATTTATTCCCTATTATATTTATAAGATGGATCTTTAAAAATTCCCATCATAATAACAACAATGAAGAATCTTAATAAGATAATAAAAAAGTTAAATGAAGGTATATACATCCTCTTAATAACTGCTACATCTGGGGATCATAGATCTAAAGCCAATTCTTCCTAATGTTTCTAATTCTTCAGCTTTTTAAAGAATGAGCCTAAATCAGGTAGAGTAGTTGAATGGTCCTAACCAGCTACCTTCCCTCAAAATACACTCCAGAGAGTGAGGAAATGAATAATAAAAATCAACAGTGTGAACATTTTCAACACAATAAAAAACAGAAATCACCTGGTCAAATTAACATAGACCACTAATGGTGCCACTTTTTGCCCCTCATCAATCAGAAAATGCAGCTCTCCTGGGTGGGGTGAGGACTGGCATATGTGTGATGAGACTGGTTTGGGATGGAAACTAGAAAATGAGGACTGAAGAATGAATTCCCCAAATGAGATACCATCCTGCTTTGCTGAACTGGTGAAAAAATTAAATGAGGTGAAATAAATACTAGAGCTGGGAATATGGATGGTTATTATCTTCTCTCTGCCTCTTATCTATCTTGACCTGCTTTAGAAAATGAGAAAGGCCAAGTTATATAGCAATTGCCCAGAGAAGAGACTTGCCCAAGGGCAAGACATCTATTTTAGCAAGGAGACTGATACACACATCTGGGTTCTCTGGGCCTGACTGGGCACACAGCCCTGGTCCCTGTGTCTGGTCCTGTTTGCTATTACCAGTAAAAATGATTCTCAGATGACTGACACTTCTCCAGAAACCTTCTTTCTAGCAGAAAATTTTTGTTTTGTTAGGGGCCATACCAATAGTAATCAGGGTTACTCCTGGCTCAGCACTCAGGGATCATTCCTGTCAACATCTTGATACCATATAGGATTCTGGGATTGAACCAAGTTAACTCTGTGCAAGATAATATCCTACCTATTACTACACTATCTCTATGTGCCCAAACAGAAAATTTTTAAATGGAGAAATCTAAATTGTTACTCCTAACTCCCTCATTTATCTCTACCAGTGTCGACATCAATGACATCCTTACTTAACTCCACCTATCTTCTTGGAATGACCTCATAGGTTATCTCTCCCCTACAAATGTCAGTTATACCACACACACACACACACACACACACACACACACACACACACCACCTGCCCCACACAAATTTGAATTTTTTTTTAACACATAGAGCAGTGCTCAGGGTTTACTCCTGTATCTGTTCTCAGGATTCACTCTTGTCGGGACTTGGGGGATTATACTGTGCTGGAAATGGAATGTAAGGATGGTACATACAAATTACACAAAGCATACTCACTTCATTACCATTCACCTGACCTCAAAAATCTTGAAATTCTTGGGGCCAGAGAGATAACACAGAGGTAGGGTGTTTGCCTTGCAAGCAGCTGCCCAGGATGGACCTGGGTTTGATCCCCAACTTCCCATATGGTCCCCCAAGCCAGGTACTATTTCTGAGTGCATAGCCAGAAGTAACTTCTGAGTATCACTGGGTATGGCCCCAAAACAAAACAAATAATAAACAAAAAAAAACAAAAAAACTTGAAATTCTTGTCTTTCGTTCATTCATCTAGTTTTCCAAATCCCATCTTGAGAATGACCATAAATCTTCTACCAACATGTCTTTCATTCATACTATCTTGAAACCTTAGAATGAGGTTCTAAGATTTTTCAAGGAAGGTTTATATAACTATTCCCAGAAAATTTCACATTTAAAAATAATTTTTATTTTTGTTATTCTCCATTATGTATACAATTCCCTAACTTGTAAACAGCTTTTCCTTCAAGAATAAGTTCAGATATCTCAGCCTTAAAAAAGCTATCATTGGGGTACCTGATTATTAATTATATGTTTCAAATTTGTGCTCTCAGTTATTTAAATTCTTTAATAGTTATTCTTGGGTAAATTATATATAATTCATAGGCAGTTATGATTTCTGCATTATAAGGGCAGATCTCAAAAACAAAAGAATCACTTTTTTTGCTTGTTTCTAGTTTTTGAGTGCTCAGGGACTACTCTTGGGTCTGTACTAAGTGTTTACTTGGGGAACTATGTAGTGCTGAGGATGACACCCAGTCCTTCTATACACAAAGCATGTGCTCAGATCATTGAATTATCTCTCCTGCAAGAAGCATTTACTTTTGTCTCTTTATTTTATGAATTTATTTCTAGGTATTCATCCACACTTACATACAAAAAGTCATTATTTACCTTTCAATGTTAGTGGAAGAATTACTGCTTTATTTTAATTCAAGCATTACTATTAAACAATCTAAAAGTACATTTCTGGGCATTGGTATTGCTGCTATATAACTTGTGAATTAGGCAAGCCTCTGCTTCAAGCTGTGCTGTAGTTTTGTATTATGAACAATATTCAAATAATAAACAGCTCCCCTAATGGGTAGTAATGACAACATGAGTAATTACTTCTTTCAAAGTATATCTGTATCTAATGTATAAACTAAAAATAATAAAATATTTTAGTTTTACTATCATGAACTATATTTTCTGGCTAAACATTCAGATGACTCATCTCAGAAACTTTGTAATAAATGAGAAAAAGGATACATATTCAGAAGAAGAATTAAAGAATTAGGATAACAAAATCAATTTTAGGGATTTTTTTAAACTTAGCCATAAATATCATCAATTGATAGTCAGTGGTATTCTGACTTCAAATCCAGACTTGCTTAACTTTAATTTTCATAAATCTTTCCTTTGAATACAGATTTCCATGGGTATAGGTTTACATTAACTTAACTTCATAAACTCTTCTAAATATTTTGAGATAGTAAAGAAAAACAGAATGATTTACATTGTCTTGGTACTATAATTCAATCTATATTAGAACCACTCTTCAGAGAATAATTCTAACAAATAAACTCTTATACACTGAGACTTAATCAAAATTTTTTCTACAAGACAAAATAAATAGAACCAAAATGTCCATCAAGAGGGTGATTGTTAAATGAAATATAGTTTCTTGAGTTGGAAAACAATGTCATTATTTAATATAAGAATTTGTTGTGACTTGCATTAAAATGTCATGTGAGAAAGTTAACTCCGAAGAACAAATGCCAAAAAAGGTCTTGAAAATAAAGACAAGAAAATAAAAAAAAATACCTTAAGTCTCTTTGCTTATTTCTACTGCTTTCTTTCTGCTAACAAATAAAAGTAATGAAAGAAAAGAGAAATTATAGTTCCAGGAGTGGGATCCCCCACCAACTTTTCTCCATTAGAATTTTCTTTGGTTACCTGTCCTCTGGGTAAAGGATTTTAATGCTCTCCTATTCCCAGCCCTACTGTATTTCTATGAACTATATTTTTCAGCAACATATTTAATTAACAAAGTAATTTATGTTCACTTGAAAATATCCCTTAATTTTCAAGTTCCTTAACCATGTCTAGTTTGAAGTGAAATTGGAAAATGATTGTTCTTTCAGTGACCAACATCTTTGGCAGCTTGCCTCAAAGATCTTGAAAATTATATAACTCTTCATTTAACAGACAAACTTTTCTAAATAGGACAACTTCTCTTCTGAACCCATAATTTAAAATCTTTTAAGTATATTTTGTGTGGACTCTGTCACTACTGTGAAATCTTAGCATATACATTATGTCAGCTTTTACATGCCTGTAATAGGTATTCAATTACAGAAAAATGAGGGTTTTTTTGCCTTGTCCCCTATTTTTTTTCATTTCAACATTTACTTGTTCTTAATGATAAAACTTTCTCAGATGGAAATTTTACACTAAATGGCAGATCAATCATCTCTATAGTTGAAGCTCATCTCTGAAAATGCCAACACTGCTAATTGTCAAATGGTGAACTAAAAATTTTGTCTAATTTCCCCTTGATGAATAGTATGTGGGTTCTTAAACAACTATGCATACATCAGTAGTAACTCTCCCTGTATATTTAAGGAGAGACCCCATTGTAGAAAGGATTGAAGGCTGAAAATAGAGGCATGGCACAATGACCTTAGGGAAATTGACTAGTGGTATATGATAGTGGCTTTGATAAAGTGACCAGGTACCAAGCTTCATTCATTTCTGTGTCTCACATTCCTACCACCTTGGTAGTGTAGTAATAGTTGTGAATAAATTGATACATATGAATAAACTTTCTAATGTTGAATACTTACTACACATCATAATATTCAGTCATGATTTTGATAATTAATATGAGACCTGTTATCAGGCAAAATTTGGGGCTGGAGAGATAGCACAGTAGTATAGATAGCCTTAAAAGCATCTGATCCAGGACAAATTGTGGTTCGAATCCCAGCATCCCAGATGGTCCCCCGTGCCTGACAGGAGTGATTTCTGAGCGCAGAGCCAGGAATAACCCCTGAGTGCCACAGGGTGTGACCCAAAAACTAAAAAACAAAAAGACAGAAATTTAGTATAAGGTACTCTCATAATACAGACTCTGAGATAAATAAGACACTATATTCTCAGGTATCCATTGTGCAGTAGATGAAACTGTTGGTCTATCAGTATTAGTTAATGGTAGTGTAGGAATTCATTTTTATTTTATCTAATAGGTTTTATTTTTAAAATAATTTTTATTGTGACCAAAAGTACATAACAAATCGAAAGATTTGTAACATTTAGTAATATTTAAGGTAAATAGTGACAATGAATCAGGGTGATTACCACCACCAGGGTTGTCCTCTCTCCACCTTTTTTCCCAGCATGTGTCCCATATCTCCCTCCTTTGCCCCCCTGCTCCCCTCTGTGTATAGCATATTGTAGATAGGGTATTGATTCTGTTGTTGACTTTGGGTTTGGTGTTTAAGTCTGATCATTTTTCTATTTCCACTCAATGTTCATATGGCTGTTTGGTCCTGGTATCATTCATTTTTATTTTCCCCCTCAATTTATGAGGCCAGAACAACCATACTGTCCTTCTCTTTCCACTCCTTCATGCTCATCATGAAACACAATAAAGACAAGGATCTGGTGGCCGAAGAGGTAGGTAATTGCCTCACATGCTTCAAATATCACCTAAAGCGATACCTATGCACAGCCAGGAGTAAGCCCAGAGCACAACTGAGTATGTACTCCAAACCAAAAAATAAGATAAAATATTTTTTTATTTTATAATGCATGATAAAATTTTAAAACAGCTTCTTGTACACCACAGGTGTTTTTTAATTCTCAGTGAAAATTTAGTGATTATTACAAGCATTATGACTTATAGCAAGTATACTTCCTTCTAGGCACTATGCCAAATATTTTTATGCATTATTTTAACGTGAAAAACTGTAAACCTGCAGCATAAATTGTATTCAAATGTCCAAATTTATAGAGCCATGTTTCATACATAAATAATCTGATTCCAAAGCATTCATTCTAATCCATATCACATTTTCTCCAACTACTTTTCGTGCTCTATTTTTTTTCACAGTTCTATGTGGGTCAAGTGGTAAATGTTTGTCAAATAAAGGAAAGAACTGAATTTGAAGTAAACTGATGGTCTGGGGTGTTGACATTTTCACCTAGCTCTGTTCTTACAGGAGCCAGTCCTTTCGCTTCCCAACACCAAAACAGAGTTAATAAATGAATAGAGAAATGATTAGCCAATGAACATGCGATGTTAAATTCTTCCCAGTCTGAGAGTTAAGAGCATTATTATTGACAAGAAAATAAATACTTCAGTGACATATGATTTACTCTACCCTGTCATTAGTGAAAAGTGAGTTGGGCAGAGAGATAATAAATTACTTCCCCCTACAAAGATGCTCTTCATAGTTTCCCTATTGATATAAATGTAACCAAATGTATATATTGATATAAATGTAACAAAAGAAGAGCCACTGATTCAACTACAACTTAAGCATAAATCCAGAAGTATTTTAATAGGGGACTGAAGGATAGGGCTTTTGTTTCCTCAGAGAATGAACACTCAGAAGATCGTCTCTGCCAGGAATGTGTTGAAAACTTTCAGAAATAACACAGACAAATATTGCCAAGGGAGTCACCAGGTATAGAAATTAGAAGTCCCCAAAGTCTCCTATTCTTAAATATCATACATTGTTCCTTTCAAGAGATATCCACTGAGACATTCAGACTCTGGTAGAGCCAGCATAGATTTCTGTTTTATTTTATATCTGCATTGACTAATATTGTACAACTCTTAACAGTTCATAATATTCTTTCTGTTAGCCCTCATCAGGGCCAAATCCTAATCTTACTTGATGGTCAGACCAGCCCACAGCTGTGGTCTGTGGTTGGTAATTAAGAATTGGGGGAGGGGTGAAAGACAGAAGGAGCAAGAAGGAAGAGGCAGCATAAAGAGATGAGAGACAAGATAGAAGCAGGAGAAGGAAAGAGGTTGTTTAGCTTAGAAGCCATGTGAGGTTAGGGCATTATTAATAAAACTTTATGTCTCCTGAATCTGACTCCTGTGGGTTATTTCTTCACCATCATCCTGATACCTACAGACCAGCCAGACTATAGGGGCTGCAGGCACTGGGCCGGGTTGAGAAAGGCCCCATCCATCCTCCATCCATTTTTCACCACTAGGACTTTATAATTAATAATTAATACAACACTTTCAACTTCCGTTCTTTTTAATTTGGTAGACAAACACTACCATGGGATAATTGTGGGCAGGATTCATTATGCCTGTTTTGTAATAGAGGAAATTAAGTAAGAGTCACTAAGAATTTTCATCTATTGAATGCTTTCCTCGTATCAAGGAATGTGCAAGAAGTTTGGTACACTTATTCTTCAGCAATCCTATAAGGTAAAATTTTTGTCTCCATTGTACAGGTACATGAGACTTTGCGATATTTCTCAAAGTTGTACCATGAAACATAGTTTGCATTTAGATACAGATGCATGCAAGCACACACACACACACACACACACACACACACACACACACACACAGGCGTGTGTGTATTCTGAATGCTTGCTCTGGAATTTAAAGCTATTGTGTCTATAGAGGTTAAATAATTTGCCCACAATCTGGCATCTTGCTAGAGATAAAGCTCTACTCATACTCAGAGCTCTTTACCCCAGCTGTTTGAGGAAGTAATTTATTAATATTGAAAGGTCCATGAATTAAAGGCATTTATTATCTGGTAATTGAAGCAAGACAAAAGTAATACAAATCTAATATCAAAGCAAGGCCAAAGACAGCCCTTTAGTCGATTATACATCTCAAGATATAAAATACTATTTGTAGAAAGTAAATCTATTGATATTACATTCCATCATGAACAGATTATATTGATAATTTGGCATTAACCAATATTTCACCATGGAGTTCATTACTCATAAAATTGATGTGTCCATATCTTCCTTTCAATTTTCACTTAAGCAGAGCTTAAGATTAGTTTAGGACAGTAAGGGTATGTAAAATTGTATCTTACTTCTGGACTTAAGAATATTGTTGCAGGGATGGAGCAATAGTATATTAGGTAGGGCACTTGTCTTGTACATGACTGACCTAGGTTCAATCCCCAGCAACCTACATGGTCATCTGAGCTCTGGCAGAAATAATAGTTGAGTGCAGAGCCACGAGTAAGCCCTGAGCACTGCCAGGTCTGTTCACCTCCTAAGAAAAGAATATGCTGAACTTGTTTGTTGCATGGTCTTTTTCCCTCCAGAATCACCAATTTCAGGGTCTTTTAGTGTGGTTTATTAAATTTCTTTAAAAAAAACAGTATTCTGCTAAATGGCACTGGGCATATATCATGGAGGACAAACAAATATTTACTCTGCATTAAGCCACTCTAATTTGAGGTAAATGTATTACTGCAACATAAATAGTCCAAATTAACACAATATCCTACTTATCATTCATCAGAACATACTAAAAGTTGGCAATTCTACTAAAAAGATCTGGACATGGGAGAATGGAAAATCCAGAAGAGGAAATAGACTCCTCAGAGTATGATTATATGCTGTTGGAAGCCAGTGGTAGTGCCAATTGGATTTTAAAAATGAGACAAGGCCATAAAGGTTCTCAATGGAAGATCCATGAATTGGAATTATAGCATGGCAAAGCTGAAAGTGTCATAAATATCATTTTCTACTTCATGGAGATGATACTTAAATATGGTATTGAATTTCCCTCAGTAAGAGTGCTGAGGAAAAAGCACAGGGGACTTGAGAGGCATGAGAGAAGGGCATGCTTTAGTTTGTTGGACAATGGAAGATCATCTGAGAAATTATCAGTTATAGTGAAAACTGTTCTTAGTAGGGCTCCATCCAAATATACAACTGATCTTATATGTATGACTAACACATCAAAGGCAATGCAAATGGCAGCAGGTCAGGGTATTTGGCAGTTAGAAAATATGAGCCTCAAAAGACGTGATAGGGGGTTATTTCTACAACTAAGCCTCATACTACTAAAGGCTGGGATACAGAGAGATAGTTCAATAAGCCAGTCTGATGCTTTACATACAGGAGGTTTGGGTTCAATCTGTAGCAACACAAGGACCCTTGATCACTACCATGAGTAACTACTGAGCACAGTAGAGTGTGGCCCTCTAAAAAAGAAAATACCAACAAGTACGAAAATGTGGATTTAATGCTCTAAGGATTCACTGTATAATATGGAAAGATATCTCAGGGAAGTATTTCATCTAAGGCAGACTTCATGAAGAGCAGATCTGAAAACCTATGAATGGATATGTTTCCAAATGTAACCCTACCACCAAAAGTGGTCTAGTGAAGGTTGGCATGAACTTGTTTTTATGTAGTAAGCTCTTTTTGTTAAGCTGGAAATATATAAAAAAAATTAAAAACCAAAAAAGAGACCTATCCATCTATAGGCCTTGCAGAGAAGCTTCATTTCATTTGCTTTTGCATCAACCGATTCATTTATTCCCAATAAAAATCATTGAGTAGACCTCCTCCATGTCAGGAACAGTGCTATATTCTTGAACTCTAATACTGAAAAACTAGCCAAGGTACCTTTAAGTTCCCAAAATCATTTTATATAATAGAAATGATTTTTTCTTTTGTCACTGTTTAATATCTTAGTTAACCTGTGGTAAGAGTGCTAATGAGAAGTTCAGGGGAACTTTAGAAACATGAGAAAAAAACATGGTCTAAACTGTTGGGAGAAAAAAGACACTGAAAAAATGACAATTAAGCTGAAACCTGAGGACAAGCTAAACTAAAACTAGGTGGATACACATTTTAGGCAAAAAGGCAGACTTCACATGTCGTGAGGAAAGGTCAAGGCATTTTATGTTTATAGAGATAAGGAGAGATTGTAGAATATCAGGGTAAAAAGGCAAGTAAAATGGCTTCCAGTTCTCTGCCATTATTCATAAAATGTACAGTCTGATTAGACCATTTCTGTAGCAACAGGTAATCACTGACTGTCTCAGAGCAGTGGTGTAAGAATTAGGATTAAATTAGAGATTAAATTAGTTGACAGGGAACACAGTGGGGGAAAGCAAAACAAAAGTTAGGAGCTGTTTTAGCTATCCAGAAAGAAGATTCCATTTGAGTGGTGGAGGAAAAGGTAGAAAAGAGAAAAATGGATTTGAATGAACTATATAAAATCACAAGACTTGGGGTTTGATTGGAAATATGGATAAGAAAGAGCCAAGACCAAGGATAGCTTTAGTTTTCTGAATAGTTAAATTGTGATGTTGACTAAAACAGTATAAATAAGAAAAGCTGTCCTATTTACGATGGGGACCTGGAGGAGGAGGTCATTGGTTCAGTTGAATTAAGTGGGAATGATCCAGGTGATGCTTTCAATTATTGCCTGTTGACAAAAATAGTAGAGGTCTTGTTTTCCAGGTGGCTTGCATCTTTCTCCATGCTTTCGTGCAAACTGTCCCTTCCCCGGCTCCCAGCAGAGGAGCTGGAACAATGTGGTCACACCATTACCCATATTTGCAGTAAGTGGATTCAAAGTCAACTATAATAGTTGACCCTAATCTTCTCTGCTTTACACATTTTATACTTATTACAACCCAGCTTGGCAGTTGACTTCAAAATCCATAATAAGAACTTTTTACAGGAAATGACACCCGGAAAGCAAACAAAACTGGGGGTGGAGGGCACAACTAATCACTAGGGGTTTTCCATTGTTTACAGAAGGATTGGATCAACAACCCAGAGGCACACAGGATCTAAGGTTTTAAAGAGTTATAGCTCCTGGCAGAGGACATTCAGGAGAACCCTGGAGAAGTTTGCCCTGAGTTACATCTTGGCAGATGGTTACAATTTGTGATGGGAAAGGAAAATGCGTTATTGCAAATGGAAAGCTTGGTCACAGGCAATAGACTAAAATCTAAAAATTCTGCTTCCTGCCTGAGACGTTCCAGAATTCTCCATCATCTCATGTCCTGAACCCAAAGTGCCCACTCATCCTTTGGTCCCTGACTTGGAAGAGCAATTGATTCCTAGGGGAAAGTTTCTATGACAGTAGTCTCTGAATTCGACTAACTAGAGGGGCTAATGCTTTTCTACAGATATTAGCGTGCATACCTGTCATGCACCTGGCCTGGGTTTAATTCTCAACACCATATGGTCTCCCAAACATCACTGGGTGCATATCTTGAAGACCTTAAACACTACTCTAATACTGGAGGCTCCCAACTCTGTAATGGTGGCCAGAGTATCCCTAGAACCAAAGTTCCCAAATCATATCACATTCTCATGACTTTGCATCAGACCACTATCATGGAGAGCTGAGAATCACCAGTGGGCACACACCCTCAAGCCTCCTGAGCACCACTTTGGAGTTCCTCTCCAAGAAAGCAAAAATGAAGTTACCTAGAATACCCTGTTTATTATTTCCTAAACAAACCCACTTTTTTTTCTGCCTGTATTATTATTCCAGATAAGCCCCTCTCCATCATCATCCTCTATTCAAATCCTACATCCACACCATGATGGAACTCAACAACAAGACCCTGGTGTCCTCTCCACCACTCCAGGCCTATGGTGCCACCTCTTCTGCCTCTCACTGCTTGCCCCCTGATTTCTGGGTTTATTTTCAGTCTCATCATCCATAAGACTGGGTCTATAACAGATTCCATTCCATAGATTCACATCAACGAGGGTTCCACGGATGACAAATAGAGTGTATGTCCTGAATAAAGAATCCCTGGATCTCAGGAATCAGAACAGCAGTTCTGACTCTAAATTACAAAATATATCAGAGTGATGAAAAGCCAGAAGTAACTAAGAAATACTTTTATTCCATAGCCTGAAACCAGGATGGTTAAACTGAGCACCCAATAGCTTTATATCAGGATTTCTGTTGACTTAGAAATTTTCAGCTTTATTTTATGGGTAAAATAGCTTCATGAAAGTATCTTGGTTCTGGAGTGCTCTGCTTGAAGGTGGAAGAAAGAGGACCATGGCAGGAAAGATTCCAGTCCAGCTAAAGTCCCAGTGCCATAGAGTGCATGAGCCCATGGATGCTCCATGGACATATGTGTCTGTGCAAGTGAGCCCTGTTTGACCATGAACAACTGGAAAGAATTTGGGTGAGGACTGGGGCTTATGTCATGGCCTCCCTCTTTGATTTGGAACATTTGGGGTGTAAGCTCATTCAGCAATGTCAAGGATGAGAGATACCAAGAGGAGGAGTTCCCTGCAGGTATCATGTGGCTGAAATCTACTAGCAGTCATCACATTTATCTTTCCCATTTATCCAAACCCCAAACCACTCTCAGCAGCAAATCGCTTTTCAGCAGGGCAGATTATGCTGTCTGTGGCATCAAGTTCTCACTGCATCTCTCTCAGGAGTAACCTCTCTAGGTAAATATAAAATCTCATTCTAATAGCAATATTTGGAGAAGTAATTTTATTTGCACTGATTTTAAAAATACACACACACACACACACACACACACACACACACAAAGCAAAGAAAAGGCAGTGCTGGGGTTTTTTTTATAGAAATTAATCAAAACTATCCAATTCTGAGGCTGTGTGTGTGTGTGTGTGTGTGTGTGTGTGTGTGTGTGTGTGTGTGTGTGTGTGTGTGTGTGTGTGTGTGTGTAAGAATTCATGGGTGAATTCCTCTTCTCCCTCCTCTGGGGAGAACAGTGTTCTTCCTTTGATTTACTTCCTGTCATGCAAGGAGTTTCCAGACCCCAGTTCAAGAGATTGGTACAGAGTTGAGAGAGATCAAATGACTATTTTTCACAGCTCAAATGAGAATCTACAAATTCTCCCCCAGGGGACTAAAAACACTCAATCCAGTGTTGACCTTCTCTGCCTTTCAAGGCAGAGTCTGAGAAAGCAGCCCTGTGTGGTAAAGGCAATTACCTTCACAAGAGAGATGAGGGTTTAATATCCACCTCACAGAAGGTAGGGGCCATGCAGGAAAGTCACTGGTTTCCTGAGACCTTTCTATCTCTAGCCCTTGAGGCCTGGGAGAAAGAATATGTAAGGGATGGCCTTTAAAACTAGTGCAACCCTGTTCTAAAATGCCAGTGGCTGCACCAGGGAGGGGGCCATCAGGGTGTAAAAGACTCTGTCTGCAGACTTCCTGCCTTAAAAAATCACAACTCTAGGAAGCCAAATTTGGGTACACTTATCTTGATCCCTAGGCTAGTTACTTAGCCCTCTTATCTCTGTCTGCTTCCTAATTTCATAAACTGATTTGATAGGCCTATTGTGAAGATTAAATGAGTCAATATGTACAAAAGGACATTAAACAGCATCTGACACAGTGGGCATATGTTAACTATCATATCATTATTTGCAGTGTTAATTAAACCCTCCCTGTGAACCTCCTTCTGGCCCATGTTCCTGCATAAACTACATTAAGGGGCAGGATGAGATATACAGGCTTATAAATCTGTTTGCTTACAAAAGACTGTAAAGGATTCAGGATAGGAGGGGAGTATAAGCTCAAACATTTATAAATTGGGCTCTTTCAGAGCAGAAACATGCTACATTTTGGTTTATAGAATGTAAATCTGGGAAATCCAGCTCAGAGTTTATATCCATGGCCTGTGTGATCTGTACATGTCCCTTTTTGGAGAGTCTCACCATCTATTGTGGGTAATATTGGTTACTTGTTAAGTATCACCCAGCATCACTATGCTGGTTCTTTCTTTTAACTTGGCAATAAGTGACCATCAGCAGTTGGAAAGTGTGAAACCATATACCCACCACTATGTCTACTGTTTAGCTTAAAAGATCCATGTCATGTTTTTATGATTCTAAAACACATTTAGACTAAATTCAATTTACTTACTAGTCAATTGCAGAGGTATCTTTTGAGTCCTAACTTTCAGCTTTGGTACTGGTGTGACAACAGTAATTAGTATGATCAAAACTGTCTCTATCATCATAAAACTGAAGACAAAATTTTCTTCCTGCATTTAGTAGAAAGTTCTAGTTTCTTGCAGATGTACCACACTCATCTTGGACATCTTGGACCATCAGTCTATTGCCCCTGGGAGTGACAAAGAATAGTCTTGCCCAAAACTCAGTATTCTCAAGGGAGATTGACAAGTCATGGGAACAGAAAATACTTCCTTACTATTCAACAAAATCTGGGATGAGGGGATCTTTCAAAACTTTGTATCACTAGTATAGTATAGTATAGTATAGTATAGTATAGTATAGTATAGTATAGTATAGTATAGTATAGTATAGTATAGTATAGTATAGTTAGCTTTCTCTCTTATTAAAAACTTTAGATAGAACTAGAACCCTGTTCCTATAGTCTCTCATTGTTGCTGTGTACCCCTATAGGTATGAGTGGTTTGGTTGCCAATAACAAAAAATATTCAACCCCCAACAATATAAATAATACAGATTACATTTATTATTTTATCTAAAATAAAGATTTATATGGCATGGTACCAGAGTGACTAATTTAGTATCCCAGCAAGCATTGTGAACTGGTATCCTTGTCCCGTTCATCTCTTTTGTCAGTCAATTTGCTGGATTGACCTCTTGATAAGTTAAATCACAGCCTCAAGAAGACACTTGCATTTTTAAATGCCATAATCAGTGGTAGGAGATAGTCTGCCTTGCTTTCTTGTCTTGCCTTTTGTTTGGTTACTTGTTTTGAAAGTAAAACCCTTTTCTCAAAGTTTCTTGCTAACCTGACCACAAGTGACAGTCAGAACTGAGTAACAGATTTTCCTCTGAACTAATCTCTAGCAAAGTAAAGAGGATTGGTATGATAGTCTGAGATATTCATTCTAGTAAAAAAATTTTTGATTAAAATGTCAACAATCAAAGAAGAAAGGAGAACTATCCAGTAGATGGACAGTAAAGAATGATTGAGATGCAGATTTCCTTATTATATTGAATCCAAGGTAGTGCTAGCTGATATAATGTAATTAGAAACTCCCTGATAGAACTTTCTTCATCCATACCAGATACTGACCTTGGCATCATAAAAGTCATTCATTTTTGGATTGGAGCTTTGGCGCAAGTGATAGAGTGTTTACCTACAATAGACACAATTCGATCCCCCCACTGTCCCGTATGGTACCTCAAACCAGGAGCAATTTATGAGCACATAGCCAGGAGTAACACCTGAGCATCACCGGGTGTGGCCCAAAAACAACAACAACAACAACAAAGTCATTCATATCACTTGGCCCCATATGTATCTTTTAAATTATTTCTCATAACCTAAAATTATAACATCCTGTTAGTTGATATTTTACCTACCTAGTTATAATGCAATTGGTAGAAAAGCCCATGTTTTTTTTTCCCATTCTTCCATCAATATTCACCACAGCATAGGGAACACAGTTGGTACCCAGGGAAGATTTCTGAAGAAATAAATAAGTAAAATTTATGTGGAACAATATTGACCCTGATTTTCTATAACTATTTTTTATAACTTAAATTTGAGGAAACTGGTTAGTAGAGGTGTTGATTAAGCACACATGAGTAGCATGTGGCCTTATAAAATGTCAACTTTTGTCTAGCAGTTTCCAAGACTTTGCTCTGTCCCTTGTGCTCTGACCCTGTGAGAAGACAGCTTTTCATTTAATGAGTTGAGTAGCTACAAAACAATGAGGTATTTATTATAGAAATGCTCAGGCACCTTAGTTTGTTTTTTTCTTTTGCAGTCTAAAACCTTTGTTGAATCTCTCCCCAATATGGCATACCTATGCTCAGTTAAGAATTCTCTCTCTTCTTGAAGTCTTCATTATGTTGCTGTACTGTATTATTTAATTCCTGTCTCCTGTCTAATGAAATTATTAACCCAGAATAAGAAAGAAAGTAGATTCACAAGAGTGGGAAATACCTTGTAATATATGGAAAATATAGGCATACTCTCTGGGAAGCAACATACAATAAAGGGAAATACTACTGATTCTGGGGTCAGACTATCTGTGTGCAAATCCCAGCTCAATTGCCCAGTTGTTCCCATTTCTTTATGTGTAAAATGGGGATAAATTATCTGTGCATTACAAATTGGCTATAAACACTAGTTTATATAAAATAATTAGAGTTATGTTAATAATTTTTTTCACTTTTCTTTATATCACAACAGTCCAGCCACTTAGATGATATTCTTTTACCAAATTTCTTCTGACATGTACTTACCAATTTTTTGGTTGTATCCTTGGTGTGTGTTCTATCCTTGGGTCTTGCTAGCATAGTTTTCTTCCTCTGTTAACTTTCAGGGTCTATCAGAGTAGAAATAATAAGACAGGTACTTAATAAATACATATAGAAATAAACAAACCCCTATGAGTTCCTATCTCTAGTAGATAAGAGCTCTTTTTTTATATGTAAGATTTCCCCTTTATTTAGTGTGTCTTGGCAGGGGGAAGTGGTGCTACATTATATTGTCGGTGTAGTTGGGGGTGGACAGAGGGGATAACAGACACAGGTCACATACCCAAAAATGATAAAAATAAAAATTAAAAAAAAAGAAATAAATAAAAATGTATGTGCTCGCAAATGTATGTGTAGGACCAACATTTAAAAAAAAATAAATAAATTTAAGAAAAGAAAAAAAAAATAAAATGAGTTAGCGAAGTTTTTAAAGGGCCAAAGTGGTGCAAAAGACTACCTTACATTTGGGGGAGAGCAGGTAACGAGGTGGTGTATTACAGGTCCTATGCCTATGTTGGAAGTACAGTTTTTCCCATTGTCTTTTGGGTTTTTCTTGTAATGTGTGGGTTCCCAGGCATCTTCCTATCACACCCCCTGACCTTCTTCAGGTTGGTAAAAATTTGCGGCAGGGAGGTCTTGGAAGAGTTCTTGCATTGGGGATACTTTTGGACCTAGGTCCGGATTCAAGAAACAGTCCACATTAGGGGGAGTTGGTAGGGAGGGCCTCGCAGCATGAGTCCGCAGGGGAGTTGTCTTGCCCAGGAAGAGGTGTGGGTTTGACTGGGTGTCCCTTCTCTTGGGTGCTGGGTACTGGTTCGTTGGGGTAGGAGGTCGATCTTGTTGCCTAATAGATTAAGGACTGAGGGTGAAGTGTTTTAATATAGAGGGAGGTCTGGATGGGATTGAGGGGTGGAGGGATAGTTGGATTTCCAGAGGGGGGAAAGGGTAAGGTGTATGGAAGGGGTAGGGAGGGAGAAAAGAGAAAAATACATTAGAAAGAAAGGGAGAAGAGAAAAGATAGAAAGTAAAGAAAAGAATAGAAGAGAAAAAAATAAAAAAGCAAGTGGTGAGAAGAGAGGAGAGAATAGCAAGGGAATGCTAGTTTGCTTGAATGTGTTCAGTGAATAGAGCATGTAGTTTGAGTCTGTACGTCGCTGTTACTGCTTCGGTGGTCTGACTGGTCATGTGCTTGAAACCCTAAAAGAAGGTAAACCTAGAGATAAAGTGTATGTTAAAGAGTTTTCTCAAAAAAAAAAAAAAAAGAGTTTTCTCGGGGCCATCTCGTAGTGCAAACTAGGTATGGTGTCTCGTGTGGTATCCTGAGCTGCCATCTTAGCTTGTCCGCCCTTTGTATCCAAGAACGCCTGTGGACAGAAAAGCTGAGAGGTTATTTTAAATATAGTAAGATAGAGGCATTAATACGTAGTGTTATGGGATGTTTCCATTGGAGTCAGTGGTTTGCCGTGGTATTCTTTACCTGTGTTCCTGTATACGATCTCTACAGGATTATTATGGGCCATTATTGTAGAAGGTTGATTACGTACCTGTTCTCTCTATGCTGCTGTTCTGGTGTTGCTGTTTTCTTTGTGGTATAATGTGTAGTCGAGAGTTTGTGTTGTTAGTTTTTCATGTGTTTTGGGCACTGTTCCCAGGTATTTGGGAATACAATACAGGGATATCTCCTACCTTGAAAATATGTCATGTGGAATCAACTTAGACCTCAGGTGATTAGATACCATTCATCCAGCCTTGAACTCTGGATCCCAGACATAGAATCGGCACAGCTCTTCACAACAGCTACAGGAAACAAACTCCATCTGGGACAGCCTTAATACTGCGGGGTCAACAACAAGGGTCAGCTCTAACATGATATCCTGACAATGAGGAAAATGTGAACAACTTGACCTGAGAGCAGATTAGCATACCTTACCAGCTAACGACAAGACAAAACCAGAAGACGCGGCACCCTTTGGTAGGTCCAAAAGCCAAGATGGTGACTTACAGATGACTGGCTACTAGAACCACGACCAGACAGTATACATCTTGGGCCCAATATAAAAGCCCTAGTTTAGGGTTTGAACTATGACTTGCACAATAATCATGATCCCCAGTCCCAAAGGTCTGACAGAGACAACTGCAACAGAATGGGGCTTCTGGAAGCACAAAGAAAGACGCTATCCTAGGTGCCATCCTAGGTTCAGTGCAAAGACCAAGATTACCAACCACAGAAGATGGATTAAAACGACACTGAGGTAACAGAACCTCTAGAACCACAAAGAAAGACTTCTTCATAAGTCCCACCTCAGGATCTGTACAGATACTGAGACCTCTAAACACAGAGCTCTGATTGTATCACCCTGGACAGAGCAGAAGTCTTCAACACACCAAAAAAAACACCACCGGGAGAATAAATGATCCTGAGCAAAGTCTAGAGCTGATCCCATGACAGTATACTCCAAGGACGGAGAAACCCCATATTTCTTAGGCCAAGTGAATTCCTTTCCGAATGACCCCAATATTTACTGTGCCAGGGCAGGAGGGGAAAAAACAAAAATACAAAAACCACAAAACCTTGGTTATTTTGGTCTATTTTGGTCGATTTCTCTGGGTGTGACTACTGAAATCGTGGTCCCCAATTATACTTATTTTTTTCTCTTCTTTTCTCTTCTTTCGTTATGTGCTATGCCATGTTTCTTATTTCAAGACCATGGTGTGTTTTTGGTTTGTTTGTTTGTTTTTGTTTGTTTTGTTTTGTTTTGTTTTTTGTCTGTTTTTTGTGGTGCTTATCGATATAGCTGGAGTCCTCACTGGATAATTGCCACTTTTTTTGGTACTGGTGGAGTGTTTCACCTTCTTTTTCTCCTTCATCTCCCAAATCGATGATGAGAGCCTCTAGAAGGATTCCATCCATTTTTGGAGTATTAGACTCTTACCCCAGTTTATTTATCTTCTCTTTTTCAGGCAAAATCATGCAACTTGAACTAGCTGGTCCTGCCTACAGTTAGAGGGGGAGATAAGGGAGGCATCAAGACCAAACAGGGGCAAGACTACTAAGTAGTGGGTTGGATACAGAGAGGACCACATATTCTAGCCGCCCTGGGGGTGAGGGAAAAGGAAATGGCAGGTAGGACAAAAACGGAGGTGTAGGGAGGACAATTTGGTGATGGGAATCCCCCTGACTTTATGTAAATATGTACCTGAAATGTTATTGTCAACAATATGTAAGACACTATGATCAAAATAAAAATTATATTAAAAAATTTAAAAAAAAAGAAATAAACAAACCCAAATGATTTGGAGCCTCAGGGGAAACCCTATTTGAATATTTTTCTGTCTTTTCTCTCTTCTTTAATTATGTATCTCTTCTTTCTTCCTGAAATAATATTAAGCCTCATTAAACCTAAACTGATAGCATTTCAAGTCATTTTCATAATATAATTGACAATTTTTTACTTCCATGGCTACTGGCAGTTGGTCAAATAGATGAATGAGATGGAGATTTTAATTAATCCTCAAATATAGAATTGGCCTACCAAATGTCATCCTTCCACTGTGCTAAAAAGTTATATGTGATTATATTGCAACTGGGGGGAAAGGTCTCCATAAACCTTAATTTGCCTTCAACTGACTTCTGGAATAAAACCTTTTTTTTTTTTATAATTTGCACACTCAAATTATTTTCTGAAATAAAAAATAAGTTATGGAACACTGCAATGAGAATACCAAAAATGCCTCTAGCACTACAAATCTATACACTACAAATTTGTTAAGGAAATTAGGCCAAACCTAGTCTCTAAAGTGCTTAGTTTTGAAAGTATTTTCTTATCAGGACTTGGCTTTTAGAGGCCAAGAAGAAAGAGAAAGGAAGGAAGGAAGGAAGGAAGGAAGGAAGGAAGGAAGGAAGGAAGGAAGGAAGGAAGGAAGGAAGGAAGGAAGGAAGTAAGGAAGGAAGGAAGGAAGGAAGGAGGAAGGAAGGAAGAAGGAAGGAAGGAAGGAGAGAAGGAGAGAAAGAGAAAAGAAAGAAAGAAAGAAAGAAAGAAAGAAAGAAAGAAAGAAAGAAAGAAAAAAGAAAGAAAGAAAAAGAAAGAAAGAAAGAAAGAAAGAAAGAAAGAAAGAAAGGAAGGAAGGAAGGAAGGAAGGAAGAAAGGAACGAAGGAAGGAAGAAAGGAATGAAGGAAGGAAGAAAGGAACGAAGGAAGGAAGAAAGGAACGAAGGAAGGAAGAAAGGAAGGAAGGAAAAAGGGAGGAAGGAAGGGAGGAAGGAAGAAAGGGAGGAAGAAAAAAGGGAGGAAGGGAGGGAGGGAGGAAGAAAGGGAGGAAGGGAAAGAAAGAAGAAAGAAAGAAAGAAAGAAAGAAAGAAAGAAGAAAGAAAGAAAGAAAGAAAGAAAGAAAGAAAGAAAGAAAGAAAGAAGAAGAAAGAAAGAAAGAAAGAAAGAAAGAAAGAAAGAAAGAAAGGAAAGAAAGAAAGAAAGAAAGAAAGAAAGAAAGAAAGAAGAGAAAAGAAAGAGAGAGAGAAAGAGAGAAGAAAAGAAAGAAAGAAAGAAAGAAAGAGAGAGAGAGAGAAAGAAAGAAAGAAAGAAAGAAAGAAAGAAAGAAAGAAAGGAAGAAAGAAAGAAGAAAGAAAGAAAGAAAGAAAGAAAGAAAGAAAAGAAAGAAAGAAAGAAAGAAAGAAAGAAAAGAAAGAAGAGAGAGAGAGAGGAGAGAAAGAAAGAAAGAAAGAAAGAAAGAAAAGAAAGAAAGAAAGAAAGAAAGAAAGAAAGAAAGAAAGAAAGAAAGAAAGAAAGAAAGAAAGAAAGAAAGAAAGAAAGAAAGAAAGAAAGAAAGAAAGAAAGAGAAGAAAACAAGGCTGGTTCACTTTAGACAGGAGACATGTCAAACAAAAGGTGAGTCTGAAATAGATGGTAAAATCATAGGAGTATTTATCTAAGAGTATCTTCTATAGCATGTTGGTTTACATGCTTAGAGGAGAACTAGTAGAACAGTGATAAAAATGTGTTTCATATTATGCATGATATTTCTGGTCAATTACAGTGGACGTCAAGAACACTGTGTTTAGAAAGACTATTTCTGCCCATTAAAAAACAATGTTGTGATCATCTGGCAATGTCTTCTGCAGCATTAGAAATAAAGTAACTAGGGCCTATCGTGACTCAGTTGTGGATTTCAGTCAAATTTTAAAATATCTATAAATTTCTGACATAATTTAAGTATTGTTTTTGACAGAAACTAGTAACAGAAAGCATAAATATCTTAATTTTAGCATTTATTCTATTTCTAATCCAATGATTCTGCTATTCTATATTTTTATCATTTAATCTATAAACCTTTTGAAAGATTTTTCCAGTAAGAGAAACAAGTTTTTAGTGAGCCACTATTCTTTGTAATAGGGGTGAGAAACAAGAGTATTTTAACTCTTATAGTAAATCCTTGTAGAAACAAACTATCACTCAGATTTCTATGAGTGAATTAAGACAGATTGATTCTTTTAATTTACTATAATCAATAATTTTTCAATAATTTATTTTAAGCTTTCTGGAGCTTGAAATATGTGTCACTAGTTTAGAACAGTCCAGGAAAACCCCAGGATGAAAGTTTTCAATCAAGGCAACTCAGACTTCTTGCTGCTCTAGACATTGGGTGGCTCTGATAGTCATTGGCAAGACACCTTCAAGAACTGTTCACAATCACAGCTGAAGAGAAGATCTGGAAATTCTGCCTTAAATGGAAGGACTCAAAACAATAGAGCATCTCTATGTACTTTTTGTGGGGATCAGAAGTCTAATGTAAATGGCACCAATGATATGGGAAAGCAAGAAATTTTGAGCCCAGAGTGCCAGGAATTAAGTAATCCTGGGAATAAATATAGATTATAATATATAATATATGTAATATATAACATAGCAATATAATTATATATAATATAATAATAAACCAAGATTTCTAAAGATATTTTCTTTCTTTCTATGGAGATCAATGTAATTTTTAGATGCAAATTATACAAGATGAGTATTCTATAATATAATTGGCTTTCCCTCAGCATCCCTACCAGTTTTGCCACCAATCCTGATCATCTGCCTTTAATGGCCATTTCAGGTCTGTGTCTGGGCAGAAATAGGAACCCTTTGGTCCCTCCCATCAACCCTCTTTTTCCTAACTGTGCGAACATGCTATTGTCTGCGTGAAGACATTTCATTTTATATCATATAATTCTAGGCAGATTGGATCTAGAACTACTTTATCTTAGAAAATATATAGCTCAAAACCCAGCTGAACAAACCAATAAAATAATTTGCAATATTTTTATCATACATGATAACCTAGCTTGTTTAGAAAAACAACCTCAGAGTAGATATACTTCTAGACATTTTTTATAAAAACAGTTCAGTTGTTTACTTTCTTAAACACCCTGAATCTCCAGCATTCCAACCCTCTAAGTGCAAAGAACAATGGGGAAACTACGGAAGATACCTGCATTTGGGTATAAAGAGAGAAATCCTGGCAATTTTCAAACTCCACCAAAACACTTGAGCCTTATAGTTGAGGACCTAAAATCAATCATTTTATTGTTTTAGCAATAGAAATCAATAAGTCACTAGCCTGAGAAATTAAGAAAGTTATAGCCAAAAATTTCAACTAATTCAAAGAAGAATTCTTTCAGAAGATGAGAGAATCTATATAATTTCAACTGAAAGAAAAAAAGTTAGCAAGAAATAATAGTAGGATTACACAGGTACAGAATCTCATAGATGAACTTGAAGACAAATTACAAGTCAGAGTGATAAAGAAGTCAAAAAAAAAAGAGAGACAAAATATTGGAAAAATGTAAGGCACTTAATAAAGACAAAAGAAATAATCTCAGAATTGAAGACAGATCAAAAGTCAGAGTGATAAAGAAGTCAAAAAAGAAAAGAGAGACAAAATATTGGAAGAAAATGTAAGGCACTTAATAAATAAAGACAAAGAAATAATCTCAGAATTATAAGAATACCAGAAAAAGTAATGAGGATATAATAACAGAGAACTTTTAAATCTCTGAAAAGAGACTGCTTTACAAATTAAGAGGCAAAAAGTGTGCCAAACAAAATAGACCCTAACAGAATAACACCAAGACATATAGTAATCCAAATGGCAGAGAGAGAGAGAGAGAGGGAGAGGGAGAGGGAGAGGGAGAGGGAGAGGGAGAGGGAGGGAGAGTCTTTAAAGTAGTAAGGAAGAGTCTTTAAGGTTTTCTAAATATAGTAGCATATCATCTGCAAACAGTGAGAACTTTTTCATTTCCTTTTTTTAATTAAAAAGACAAAATTTATTTTAATATGAGAAAAACAAACTAAATCCAAGCTTACACTATGAAGTAGACACCAGTCTTTAAAATTTGTATATAAATTTAATAGCAAAATGCTGAAATATAGAATTTCTGTCAGTAGGATAAAAAACAGATTAAAAAGATATTTAATTCATTTATACATACATACACTGTCAAGTAACTAGCACAGATATACTATAATAGAGAAAATATTGAGACCTGTGAGATAAATTTATTTATATTTTTGGCTTTATTTTGTGCTTTTAGGTGCATTTCTTGAAGGCAGCAGATATCTGGTTTTTGTTTTCTAATCCAAACCTCTACTCTGTGTCTTTTAATGAAAAAATTTACTCTGTTGACATTTAAAGAGATTATTGACAGAGTTGTTTGTTTGCTATTGTATTGATTAAAGTGGTTGTTGTTGATCGGGGGTTTGGATTATGTAATACATCTTTGAGTAGTTCATTTAGAGTTGGTTTGGTTAGTGCAAATGAGTTCTTTTTTGTCTGAGAATGTTTTTAGTCCTCCCTCCCAAATGAATGAGAGTTTTGCCGGGTAGTGGACTCTAGGCTGGAGGTTTCTTTCATTCAGTAGTTTAAATATGTCATTCCACTGTCTTCTTGCTTAAATTGTATCAAATGGGAGATCTAGTTTGATTCTTATGTTCCTTCCTATGTACTTGAGGGGTTGTTTTTTTCTCCCTTATTGCTTTAAGGAATTCATCTTTGTTCATCTTGTTGTTTGCTATTTGTATTACTATATGTCTTGGTGTTGGTCAGTTATAATCTATTTTATTAGGGTCTCTTCTTTCTTCCTGGATTTGTACAGGTTTCTCTTTCCAGATGGTGGAAAAATTTTCTGCTATTATATCCATCACAACTTGTTCTTCCCTTTCCCCCTTTCCTCCCCTTCTGGTATTCCTACAAATTTTAAGTTATTTCTTTTGTCTTTATTCATTAGGTACCTGGCATTTTCTTCCAATGTTTTGTGTCTTGTTTCCTTATTGACTTCCTGTCATTGTTGGTTTGTAGGTATTTTTTTTTTCAAGTTCCTCTATGCACTCTTCCAACTGTGTAATTCTGCTATTATGGCTTGCTACCATGTTTTTACTTCCCTTAATTCCATTTGTATGGATTCTTTCATCTTCTTTAAAAGTTCTTCTTTGAGGTGGTTGAATTGTTCATCTATATTCTTTTTTTTTTTTTTTTTTTTTTTTTTTTTTTTTTTTTTTTTTGGTTTTTGGGCCACACCCGGTAACGCTCAGGGGTTACTCCTGGCTATGCGCTCAGAAGTTGCTCCTGGCTTGGGGGACCATATGGGACGCGGGGGGATCGAACCGCGGTCCGTCCAAGGCTAGCGCAGGCAAGGCATGCACCTTACCTCTTGCGCCACCGCCCGGCCCCTCATCTATATTCTTGATTTCACAGGCCAGTGGTTTCTTGATTTCTATAGATAGGACATTCATTGCTGCTTTTAGGTCCTCATCTATTAGACTTTTGCATTTTGGTGGGCTTGGATACTTCCTAGGATTTCTAATTCCCCAGCTGCTAGTGTCTTCCTTAGTTTACCCATATATCTTTGCATTTAGTGGCTTTGAATGTTGAAATTTTGTGTTGTTTAATGACATGGTCTGCTGTTTTGGCCTGTGGTTGGTCCTTCTGCCAGGAAGAGAGTTTCCCCAGTCTAGGGTAGGGGATAGGGCGCAGAGGCACCTGGTCTGGTCCTCGTGCTCAGAGAGTTCCCAAGGTCTGGGGTAGGGAGTGGGGTGCGGACGCACCTTGCTTGGTCCCGGAGAGTTTCCGCAGTCTGGGGTGGGGGGTGAACTCTCTTTTTCTTTCTTTTCTTTCTTTCTTTCTTTCTTTCTTTCTTTCTTTCTTTCTTTCTTTCTTTCTTTCTTTCTTTCTTTCTTTTCTTTCTTTCTTTCTTTCTTTCTCTTTCTTTCTTTCTTCCTTCCTTCCTTACTTCCTTCCTTCATTCCTTTCTTTCTTCTTTCTTTCTTTTCTCTTTCTTTCTCTCTCTTTCTTTTTCTTTCTTTCTTCCTTTCTTTCTTTTTCTTTCTTTCTTTCTTTCTTTCTTTCTTCCTTTCTTTTCTTTTCTTTCTCTTTCTTTCTCTTTCTTCCTTTCTTTTTCTTTCTCTCTTTCTTTCTTTCTTTTTCTTTTTCTTTCTTCTTTCTTTCTTCTCTTTCTTTCTTTTTCTTTCTTTCTTTCTTCCTTCATTCATTCCTTCCTTCCTTTCTTTCTTTCTTTCTTTTTCTTTCTTTCTTTCTTTCTTTTCTTTCTCTTTCTTTCTTTTCTTCTTTCTCTTTCTTTTCTTCCTTCATTCTTCCTTCATTCCTTTCTTCCTTCCTTCCTTCCTTCCTTCCTTTCTTTCTTTCTTCTTTTTCTTTCTCTTTCTTTTCTTTCTTTCTTTTTCTTTCTCTCTCTCTTTCTCTTTCTTTCTTTCTTCTTTCTCTTCTTTCTCTCTTTCTTTCTTTCTTTCATTTTTCCTTTCTTCCTTCCTTCCCTTTCTTTCCTTCTTTTTCTTCTTCTTCTTTCTTTTCTTTCTTTTCTTTTTCTCTTTTCTTTCTTTCTTCTTTTCTTTTCTTTTCTTTTCTTTCTCTTCTTTCTTTTCTTTTTTCTCTTCTTTTTCTTTTCTTTCTTTCTTTCTTCTTTTTCTTTCTTTTTTCTGTTTCTTTCTCTCTTTCTTTTTTTTTCTCTTTTTTTCTTTTTCTTCTTTTCTTTCTTTTTCTTTCTTCTTTTTTCTTCTTCCTTTCTTTTTTCTTTCTCTTTCTTTTCTTCTTCTCTTTCTTTTTCTTTTTTCTTTTTCTTTCTCTTTCTTTCTTTTTTCTGTCTCTCTCTTTCTTTCTTCTTTCTTTTTCCTTTCTCTCTTTTTCTTTCTGTCTTTCTTTTTTCTTTTTCTCTGTCTTTCTTTCTTTCTCTTTCCTTCTTTCTCTGTCTTTCTTTATTTCTTTCTCTCTTTCTTTCTTTCTTTTTTATCTTTCTCTCTCTTTCTCTTTCTTTCTCTTTCTCTTTCTTTCTCTTTCTTTTTCTTTCCCTCTTTCTCTTTCTTTTTCTTTCTTCTTTTCTTCTTTCTTTTCTTTCTTTCTCTCTCTTTCTTTCTTTCTTTTTCTTTCTCTTTCTTCCTTCCTTCCTTCCTTCCTTCCTTTCTTTCTTTTTCTTTTTCTTTCTTTCTTTCTTTTTCTTTCTCGCTTTCTCTTATTCTTTCTTTCTTTCTTTCTATCTTTCTTTCTTTCCTTCCTTCCTTCCTTTCTTCCTTCCTCCTTCCTTCCTTCCTCCTTCCTTCCTTCCTTCCTTTCTTCATTCCTTCCTTTCTTCCTTCCTATTTGGATGCCCTTGATATATTTTTCTTGCCTAATTGCTATTGCAAGAAATTCTAGCACTGTGTTGAATAGGAATGGTAGGAGGGGCAGCCTTATCTTGTACCAGATTTTAGAGGAATGGCTTTTAGTTTATCTCTATTGAGAATAATATTTGTCATGGCTTGTGGTAATGGCCTTGACTATATTGAGAAAATTTCCTGTTTTCATCTTGTGGAGAGTTTTTATCAAGAATGGCTATTGGTACTTATTGAATGCTTTCTCTGCATCTATTGATATAATCATATTTTTTTCTTTTATTGATATGGTGTATTATGTTGATTGATTTATATGTTATATATATTGTTTATATATTGATTTATATGTTAAATTCCATATGTTAAATTTATATGTTAAATGCGTTCCTGGAATAAAACCTACTTGGTCATGGTGTATGACCTTTATGAGGCATTCTATTTACCAGAATTTTGTTAAGGATCTTTCATCTGTGTTCATCAGGAATATTGGTCTGTAGTTTTTGTTTTATGCAGCATCTCTGTATGGTTTTGGTATCAGGGTGTTTGTTTCATAAAAAAACATTTCAGAGTGTTCCTGATTCTTTAATTTCATGAATGAGCTTGAAAAAGATTGGTAGTAGTTCCTCTTGAAAAGTTTGAAAGAACTCATTAGTGAATCCATCTGAAACTGAGCTTTTGTTTTGGGGAAGACTTCTGATTACCATTCTAATCCATTTTAATTTCCTCAATAGTGATGGGTCTGTTCGGATATCCTATATTATCCTGATTAAATCATAGAAGAGTATAAAAGTCCAAAAATTTATCCATTTCTTCCAGGATCTCATGTTTTGTGGCATAGAGATTTGTAAAGCAGTCTCTGTTTACCCTTTGTATCCTCTGTATTATCTATAGTGATCTCCCCCTTTTCATTTCTAATCCAGTTTATTAAGTTTCTCTCTCCAACAATAGATCCATATAGCAAAGTAGCAGATTACAAAATTCACATGCAAAAATCAATGGCTTTCTTATACACAAATAATGATAAAGAAATGGACATTAAAAAACAATCCCATTCACATTTGTGCCACACAAATTCAAATACCATGAAGTCAACTTAACTAAAGAGGTAAAGGACCTATACAAAGAAAACTACAAAACACTGCTTCAATAAATAAAAGAAAACACTAAGAAATGGAGACACATACCCAAAGCATTGTACAGATTTAATGCAATTCCTCTAAGGATACCCATGACATTCTTCAAAGAAGTATATCAAGCACCTCTGAATTTCATTTGGAAAAATGAACACCCACAAATAGCTAAAACAACCTAAGGAAAAGGAAGATGGGAGACATCACTTTTAAATTGAATTACAAGACAGTAGTCAATAAAACATCATGGTATTGGAATAAAAACAGACACTCAGTTCAGTGGAATAGATTTAAGTATTCAGAGAATGTTCCCCAGATATGTAGTCAATTAAACTTTGATAACGGGGCAAGAAATGCAAAATGGAGCAAGGGAATTCTCTTCAACAAGTGGTGTTTGGACAACTGGTCAGACACATGCAAAAAATCAAACTTAGCTGGACCTCCATCTAACACCATGCACAAAGGTCAAATCCAAATGGATTAAAGACCATCATATCAGGCCCAGAACCATCTGTATATAGAAAAACACACATGTAAAAAAAAAAAAAAAAAACCTCCATGACATTGAGACCAAAGGTATGAAGAAACAGCACTGTCCAAAAGAGTAGAAGTGGAGATAAACAGATTGGACTATATTAAGCTGAGAAGCTTCTGCACCTCAAAGAAAATAGTGACTAGGATACAAAGGCCACCCACAGAATGGGAGAAACTATTCACCCAATACCATCAGAAAAGGGGCTAATATGGAAGATATACAAAATAATGACAGAAATTAACAAGAAAAGAACAGCTAACCCTATCAAAAAGTGAGGAGAAAAAATGAACAAACAATTCCTCAAAGAACTACAAATGCCAAAAGGCACATGAAAAAATGCTCCACATCACTAATCATAAGAGAGATGCAAATCAAAGAAGTATGCCTCAAAGAATGGCACACATCACAATGAACGAAAACTCTCAGTGCTGGCAGGGATGTGGGGGAGAAAGGAACTAATTCACTGATAGTGGGAATACCATATAGTTCAGCCTTTATTGAAAACAGTATGTAGATTCCTCAATAAATTGGAAATTGAGTTCCCATATGATCCAGCTATACTATGCCTAGGGATATTCCTTAGGAACACAAAAACACAATACAAAACAAGCAACACAAAAAATGCCTTCTGCACACCTATATTCATTTCAGAACTATTTACAATAGTCAGAATCGGGAAACAACCCAGATGCCCAACAGTAGATGAGTGGCTAAAGAAACGTTAGTATATATACACAATGAAATATTATGCAGCTAGCAGGAAAAATGAAGTCATTAATAAAGTCCATCCTATACAAGGATGGACATGAAAACTATTATGCTGAGTGAAATAAGTCAGATGGAGAGAGATAGACACAAAATATTGTCATTAATTTATGGATTTATAATACCCAGAAACAATAGAGATGAGGACTGGTAGGACCAGTCCACGATATGAAGCTAACCACAAAGAGTGGTTAGAGCAGTTAGAGAAATACCTACACCAACAACTATCATGACAATGGTAATGAGTGAGAAAAATAGAACACCTGTCTCAAATACAGGCAGAGGTTGGGGGAAGAGGAAGATGGGGTGCTTTGATTGTGGGGATGTTGCACTGTTAAAAGGGGGTTTTCTTTTTTAATAACTGAAACCCAACTACAAACATGTTTTTAATCATGATGCTTAAATAATATTAATTTAAAAAATAAAAATAAAGCAATAAGGGAAAAGAAAAATCTCAAGTATACAGGAACGGACATAAGAATTAAACCAGGTCTTCAATTTGAAACAATCCAGGCAAGAAAAGAGTGGAATGACATTAAAGCTACTGAATAAAATAAACTTTCAACCTACAGTCCACTACCAGGCAAAACTCTCATTTACATGGGTGGTATAATTAAAAACAATCTTAGACAAAAAAGAACTCACAATATTCATGCTAACCAAACAAATCCTAAATGAACTACTCAACGAGTAATTGCATAAACCAATTCCCAATTGTACCAGTAACAATCCTACACAATATAACAGCACAACTATCCTCTCTTTCAAAATTTTCTTGAAATTTCAATGGCCTAAAATCTCCCATTAAAAGGCACAGAGTTGAAGGTTATATGAGGAAACAAACCTAGATATCTGCTGCCTGCAGGAAACACACTTAAAAGTTCAGGATAGGGACCAGAGCAGTGGCATAAGTGGTAGGGCATGCACTAACCTAGGATGGACAGCAGTTCAATCCCCCAGTGTCCCAAATGGTTCCCCAAGCCAGGAGTGATTTCTGAGTGCATAGCCAGGGGTAACTTCTGAGCATCACCAGATGCCTCCTCCCCCACAAAAAAAATTCAGGATAGACACAGGCTTGGAGTAAAAGGATGGAAATCAATTATACATGTCACTAGAAAAAATAAAAACAGGGACAGTCATACTTATATTAGACTAAATTGCATTCAAACTCAAGAAAGTACTCAGAGACAAAGATGGACTCTAGATGATAAGGGGAACATTAGACCAAGAAGTACTAACTCTGATCAACACTTATACATTAAATAGAGAGCCAGCAGAATATGTAAGGCTTTTGATTGCAAACCTAGAGAAACATATGGGTGGAAATGTGATTGTACTGGGAGATTTCAATACAACATTATCACCATTAAACAGATCCACTAGTCAGAACACAGGCAAAGACATAAGAACCCTAAATGAAAAACAAGGATAATTAGGACTAGTGGATTTATACAGGACCTTTCATCCTTAAAAACGTTGAATACACATTCTTCTCAAGTACGCATGGAACCTTCTCTAGCATAGACCATGTTTTAGGGCACAAGTTTAACTTACAGAAAATCACAAATACAAGAATTACACCAAACACTCTATCAGACCACAATGCCACAGAGATCAAAATTAATTGTAAAAAGATGTGGAGAAAATCTAACACCTGGAGACTAAACAACATGTTAAATAACAGCTGGATCAAAGAGAAAATCAAGGAAGAAATAAAAAAATTTTCTGAAACAAATGATAATGAAGAAACAAATTGCAAGAATCTACCAGACACAGCAAAAGCAGTAATTAGCTAGAAACTCATAGCAAGACAGGCCTACACTAGGAAAGCAGAAAATGACCAAATCAACAACCTAAAGGGACACCTTAGACATCTAGAAAACCAACAGCAAAGGAACCCAAACCTATGCAGAAGAAAAGAAATAATAACATATATTCAGAGCAGAAATCAACAATATAGAAACAAACAATAAATAATTAATGTGATCAGGAGCTTTTTTTTTTAAAGAATAAACAAGATAGACAAATCACTGGCAAGACTCACAAGAAAAAAAGGGAAAATATTTGAATAAATCTGATCGGAAATGAAAGGGGAAGAGGCAGGAGAGATAGCACAGTAATAGGGCATTTGCCTTGCACACAGCTGACCTAGGTTTTATTACCAGCATCGCATATGGTCCCCCAAGTGTGCCAGCAGTGAGTTCTGAGCACAGAGCCGGGAGTTAGTCCTGAACACTGCTAGGTGTTCCACCCCCCGCAAAAAAATGAAAGGGGAGAGATTATAACAGAACCCCAAGAAATCTAAGATATCATAAGAGCTTATTATGAACAACTGTACTCAGTTAAGTCAGGAAACCTAGAAGAAACGGACAGACTGCTGGAGAAATATCATTTCCCAATACTGAATGAGGAGTAAGTAGAAAGCCTAAACAGGATAATTATAAGTAAGCAAATTAAAACAGTGATTAAGAAATTCCCGAAGAATTAAAGATGAGTTTTCTCAATGCTTGATAAAATTAACCTGTAAACTCATCTTTTATTCTTTAGACTCTCCCAAAACATATAAAAGATGGGAATCCTTTCTAATACTTTCTATGAAGCTAATCTCATACTTATTATCAAAGCTAACAAAGATACCATCAAGAAAGAAATCTACAGACCAATCTCACTAGTGAACATGAAAACATGCAGACATCTTTAACAAAATTTTAGCAAAACAATCCAGCAACACATCAAAAAGATTATACATCATGACCAAGTTGGTTTCATCCCAGGGATGCAAGGATAGTTCAATATATGCAAATCAATCATCATCATACACCACATCAGTAAAATGAAGGTTAAAAACCACATGATCATATCAATCAATGCAGAGAAAGAAGTTGACAATATCCTACACCCATTAATAATAAAAACCTTCAGTAAAATAGAAGTAGAAGAAACTTTCCTCCGCTATCTATAAAAAAACCCATGGCCAATATTATTCTTGGTGGTGAAAAACTGAAAGCTTGTATTTTCTTCTATACTTCAAAGAGACCTGCAGCAATGAATACAGCTGTTTAAATTGAGCAGGTGTTCAATAAACTGATCTCTATAGATGTCTATAATAATGTTCTAATGCTTTATCCACAGAAACAGATGTAGAATGCATTTGGAAGCCATGGGCTCTTACTACAGTGTGCACTATAAGAATTTTTTAGTGTCTTAGTTTTAATATGTCTATAATAGCTCCTAAATATTTTTGTTCACAGTGGTTCTCAGAGACATAGGTTGCTCATCCTGGTTTCTAATTAAAGTGCTATATTATATTAGACTCAAAATACAGTGCTCATTAAGATAATGTCTTGTTAAAAATTCTAATCTTCATTTTCCATTTGATATGCATGCTAATATGATAAAATATTTATGTCCACAGATACCATTGAAATAGGCAATTGCATACTATAAACTCTTGCTACAGTGCTCATTCATTGAGTATGCAATTGCAAATTTATTATAAATTCAAGCTAGTTTACTGATATATCATAATGCCCATAATTTCAGTTTTCTTTCAGGAAATGAACCTGGATGCTCAAGACTCATTAGATGATACTTTATGTGTGGACACCTTTTACATTATTCATTACATATTGCTTATTATTCTAGACTTGAAAACTATAAAATTATGATTGTTTAAAGAATACTCTATGCACAATCTTACCCAGAAAACCTTTCTTCAGTAAAGTTTACCCTCACCAATAATAATTTGCCTAGGAAATTGAAAACCTTTCTATCTGACTTGCCAGTTTTATATTTTTAAGTGTTTTGACCATTCCACTTGGGCCAGTTTTCAACTGCAACCTATGGATCTATCTTAATTGTCTCTCTATGTGTGAGCATGTGTACATGTGCTTGCCACCTCTATGTCTATCTAATATCCTTCTGTGATGTACATAATGTTTGTCTATGTTGTATATAGTCCTTCCCCTGTATATAACCCTTTCTCCCCTCCTGCTTATCACTTTACAAATCTTTTTTCTAACCTTTTATTCTTTCATTCCTGATCTGATATTTCTCCCTATTTAAACCTGCTTATCTCTGCAGGAACCAGAACATTCCTCCCACCCCAACCAGCTGCCAACCTGCAACCAAAGTGAAAAGACAGCTTCCCAGCCCACTTGCTTTGGCCCAGGAAGAAGCTGCACCACTGCTGCTGATTTGCTCCCCATAGCTCCTTTTCTTCCACCTCCCTTCACTGTTGACTATTTATTCGACTTTTGAGAGACCTTCTACTTGAGGACTTTCCTGATTTGTGACTGCTACAAGCCATTTTATAGGTACCACAATACTGCCATCACAGGCTGAAGCTGTGCTCTGGATTTTATCCTCACACACTATTTCTAAAAATATTAAAGGGATATGTATATTTCTTTCATATATGTCATTAGATGTGGTTCCTTAATAGGTATAACTCTTATTGTGTATTTCCTTATGTAGATGCAGTCTTCCCCATACTTTTTTTGGATTTGCTTAGTAGGAAATTCTAGTAGATAAGTTTCTCTTGGGTTCTGAGTTCATATTGGAACCACGTTATAGAGACTGTTTAACTTGTTATTTTCCCCCCATTTGCACCAGTAGTATCATGTGGCATTGTTCCTTTTTACAGAGGCACATTAAAATGGGTCTTACAAATAGAAAGAAGTATATTGTAATTAAGATAATAATTCATACATTTTATATTGCATGGGGGGCTTTCACCCTGAACATTTGTCACAATGACTTGACTTACGTTTCAGTCTATTAGGCATTGACTGTTCACCCCATAACCTTGGATCCTATCTTTGGAACTGGCACAGTTTTCTGCACCAACACCATGAATAGGACTTTTATTGGGGAATGCCCTAATTCTGTCCTGGGAATATCTTGCCCCAGAGTGGGCTCATATGACACCCCGATGACTTGGAAACAGCAATAACTTGCTTTCACTGCAGGTTGTTTTTGCACTGCCACCTAATGGTGAGATAAAATCAGAAGATACTCACTCTGTGACAGTGTGACTTTGACATAGGATCTGTGTAAAAACCAAGATCTCTAATAACAGAAATTTGACAAGTCTAATTGAGAACAACTTTTACTGTGAACATGAAAAAAAAAATTGGGTTTAGACAACTTAGTATGCCTAGACCTTGTAGTTGGTCTTATAGTGGGATACTTCATGGATAGGGTCTCCCTGTTTTTAGGCCAAAGTTTTTTTCTTTCTATTTTCCCCATCTCTTGCTGTGCCTATGCAAAAAACTGCCACCTCCTTTTTTAATTTTTTTATCTTTTAAATAGGGGCCCCTGCCTTTTTTCATAGAACCTGGGGACATGGATTACTTTGTTTTATCTCATATTTCTGCACTTTTTCTATAAAATTAAGAAGAAAAGAAATAAGAAAGGATAGAGGCCAGGGGCTAAGTGGTCTCAAGTGCCTTGATGAAGAAAAAAGGACAGAACTAAATATTCAAGCCAAAGTCAATAAAAATAAAATCAATAGACCTAAACTTTAACAATTTAAACTTAAATGGTCCTCTTATATTGGCAGACCAGGGGTTTAATTATAGTGGTACTCAGGAATAACTTCTGGCTCTGCACTCAGGTGTTATTCATGGCAGTGCTCAAAAGATAAGGTATTGGGGATTGAATCCAAGCCAGGTGAAAGGCAAGTACTCTACTTGCTGTACTACCTCTCTAGCCCCTCTAAGAACTTCTTAATGAAAAACTGAACAATTTTTATGTATCATTACAGATACTCCTCGCTTAACGACCAAGTTCCATTTCAAAGACTTGGTCATTAAGTGGATTGGTCATTAAGTAAGGAACTGCATGTACTGTATACAACAGTACTATATATGCATAGTACTTGACAGTACAGTATTCTGCATAAGTAAAATAATGAGAAAGATCAAACTGAAAACTTCCACTTGTTTTAATTTGCAGAGGTTGTGTAATTTACACACAGTACTGCAATGTATTACAGAACATAACATTAGTAAAGTAGGTACATTTAAGCACCAAAAACCACAGTTCTGTAATGTAGAGTGTACAAGATGGAAAAAGGATATTTAAAATAAAATAAAATAACGGTGAAGAGATGGTCATAAGTGCAAGCCGTCGCTAAACAGGTAGGTCATTAAGCGAGGAGTATCTGTATATCATAAAGTAAAAAAATTCCCCAAGGAGAAAAAGGATTTTTATGCTCTACCTAAAAATCATATCGGCTTACATTGGTTTTATAATTAATTCTTGTTCTTAAAGTAGAGTTTGTCACTGCATGTTGTATTATAGTCTACTCCCCATGAAGCTAGTCTATTCTGGCTGCCAGCCTGGCTTCAGGGCGCAGGCATATAAATTGTAAGATTTTTGTGGACAGAGACAAGGCTAATCAATCTTGCTTTGTAAAGAAAAGAACTTGGTAAAAAAAAATTAAAACAATGAATGGGAGAAATTTTTTAAGAGTTGATAATGAGTTAATGATCCTAGTCTTCAATTTGAGCTGTATGAATAATGAGTGCAGAGTGCCATAGCTGGATGATATTTGCCTGTTAAGAAGATGAGCAGCAACTGTGGATCATGATACATGATATGGAGAAAGGCAAAAAAGGAGAAAGATGATAAAGATTCATAAAAATTATTATTTAAAATCTTGTTTATTGTAAGTTCAATGAGAAGCCATTGTAACTTCTGCTTTAAAGTTTTTTTCTTTCTTTAATCTGCTTTAAATTTTAAATTATCAACCTGACTTCTATTTTTTAAATATATTTTACAGAATAAATATGACATATTCATATACATTTGTATATATAAATGTATCTATTCTCATTATAAATCTGTGGTGAGTGATTAGAGTGGAAACATTGGGTAAATATAAGAGACAAGCCACTATCAGGGTTGTATTTACAGATTATGGGGATAGGTTACTATAACAAAATTTCCATGATACAGTAGCTCAAAAAAGAGAAAATATTCCATAAAATAGATAAATTATTATACCTCCGTGTTTGTATATAATTGAGAGTGTTAGATTTTGCAGGATATCTCTAGTTATACCAAGTTATCAAGAAGACAAGTCACTGAATTGACTCAGCCATTCTCAACCTTTTGCATTCATCTCTGGATCTCAAATAAAGTGGTCTAACTGCTATATCCTCATCAAAAAGGATGAATAAAATAAGGACTCCATATGGTATATGGTCAGTGTTAAACAACTGTATCTCTGGGGAAGTTGGAGGTCAGAGACCTGATTTATAGCTTTTGCTTATTTCCATGGTATAAATAAATACCTCTACTAGGGCTGTCTCCAAACTACTAATTTGGCCTCAGTGGAATCAAAAGGAGATACATGTAAGGGAGTTTCACAGGTTATGGTGAGCTGACTCTAGCATTCTTTTCAGAATTAATTCCATGTGGACCTTATGATAAATAGAAAATGGTGTTTTGAATAAAACATAAGTTTATTAATATAGAAAGATGCAAAATTTTACTAAAATTATATCAAAAAATTTTTTTAAAATAAAATGTAACTATAAAGGGTTTTTACAGCCCTGAAGTTATTGCAAATGATACTGTAATGATAAATTTCATTATGCTTAAATTTTTATTTTATTAAGTAAATATTATTTTATAGATTGTAATTATTTTAAAAATTCATAGAATGCATAATGTAAAGGCTAAAACTTAAAATAAATTACTGACTCAGTAAATAATAATTTATAAATATTGACACATTGATTGTAACAAGAAGGGGCTTGAGAAATAGCAGAGTGAGTAAAGCATTTGCCTTGCATGCAGTTGACCTGAGTTAGATATCTGACATTCCATATTGTCCCCCAAACCTGCCAAGAATTATTTCTAAAAGCAGAGCCAGGAGTAACCCCTGAGCACTGCTGGGTGTGGCTCCAAAACAAAAACAAATAAACAAAAATGATTACAAACATACCACATCAGTACTAACGATAGTAGAAGTTGAAGAAAGATATAGGAATAAAACTCACTGTAATTTCTGCTTCATTTCTCTATAAAGTTAAACCACTAAAATCAATTTATTGTGTATAATTACTATGTATACGTATAAATAAAAATGCACTTATATAAGTATGTGTATGACAGATGCATATGCACGTCTGGATTTTTGTGTGAGAATGGAAAAACCTTACATATTTGATGATGGAAAACAAATCAATTCAATCCCTTGTTGCTCTCTCTCAGACCTGCAGAACAAAATCAAAATGTAATCCTGAGGGGGGGGGTGTTCATCTTTCTTTAGTGAGCATGCTGTGCTCATCGAAAAGTCACTGATTTGGAGCTTATTAAAATGGACCTGTCTAAAATGGTATTTTTATAGACTAGAGACATTTTCAATGAGAAAAAACACTGTATGTCAGAAATTGGTCGACACTGTTCCTTTACTTGTTATTCTTGTTCTGTAATCTTACTTGAAATAGCCATCTTACATGTCTTTTATCTTGGGACCAGGGAAATATCAAACTATAATATAAGAGGAATTACTACCTGAAACACCCTGTCCAGACCTCATAACCAAAAAAAAATCAAATAATAATTAATCATCTCCCCCCAATAAGTTTTATTGCTACTGTATAATGGTAAACTGAATGAAGGCTCCCTAAGGATAAATATGTAATAGTTTTCAGGATATATTCCTTCTTTGGCAAAGAGGATTTTGAAGAAGTAATTAAAGATATTGAGATGAGGGGCTGGAGAGATAGCATGGAGGTAAGGCATTTGCCTTTCATGTAGGAGGACGGTGGCTCAGATCCTGGCATCCCATATGGTCCCCTGCCAGGGGCGATTTCTGAACATAGAGCCAGGAGTGACCCCTGAGCGCTGCCGGGTGTGACCCAAAAACCAAAAAAAAAAAAAGAAAAACAAACAAACAAACAAAAAAGATATTGAGATGATATTAGATTATCATATGGACTAAATGCATCACACGTTACATTTTAAAACAGAAGGCAACATATAAGAAGGGAAAAATCACTGCTTGCCTTCAATAAGACCCAGAAAAAATAATTTCTAGTATTTATGACTAATTACACTAATTATAACAGATATATATTATATTATTGTATTTATATTATGTATTATAATTATATATTATAATATATAAAATTATATATGATTTTAATTATAATTAAAACATATCACTTAAAAGTTGCTGTTATTAAATTTATAAAATATATGGCAGTAATGTTTGACACAATAGGTAGTCCTGGGAATCTGTTTTGTTGCTCTATAAAACTACCCAGGTTATCTTTTTTTTTTTTTTTTTTTGGTCTGTGGAGAGAAATATTTCTCTTATAAGAGTAAGGGCTTACTCTTGGATCTATACACATGGCTCATTTCTGAAAATTCTCAGGGAACTGTATATGTATATCCTTTTTTTTCTATAGTAATTGAATCTGTGGTTCTAGGCTGAGCCCAGGCATACACTGTAATCCTACTACTCTATTCTTATCATTTGACGTAATTATTGTCATATGAAAGAAGAAAAGGAAGGAAGGAAGGAAGGAAGGAAGGAAGGAAGGAAGGAAGGAAGGAAGGAAGGAAGGAAGGAAGGAAGGAAGGAAGGAAGGAAGGAAGGAAGGAAGGAAGGAAGGAAGGAAGGAAGGAAGGAAGGAAGGAAGGAAGGAAGGAAGGAAGATGGGAAAAAGAAAGAAAGATAAAACAAAAGATAAAGAAATTAAGTAAGGAAGAAAATAAAGGAAGGAAGAAAATGAAGGAAAATGAAGGAAGGAGGAAGGGGTGGAAGGAAGGACAGAAGGAAGGAAACACAAAAGATGTTAGAAAGGGAAGGAGAGAGAAATAATTTTCTGAATTAACATATAAGTAAAAGGCTATCACAGGTTTCTTGTTTGGTTTCAGTGTTTTTGTTTTTTTTAAGTGAGCTGTTTTCTTAACTCTACTGTCTATCCCATAAGAAACTCATCCCCACATAATGCTTTCTAGCTTTAAGTACATATGAATTTATTTTCTTGATTGTGATCTGGTCCCATGAACTGAGTACTTTATGATTCTTCAGTTACCAAGACTTACTACTGGTAAATGGAAATCACAACTTCTTTTCATGTGAAGAAATAATATAAACTAGAATTAGATGGGAAACTCTACAGTGTTGAAATAAAGAGCCATAGTTTGGGGTCAAAAGGAGGTAGTGATTGTCTGTGAAATAGGTAGTAATGAGTATGTGGAACTACTTAAGGATACCCGGTACTTGGATTTTGTACTACCATTTCAGGTCACTAAGAGAAAACCTTTCTACTTTATAGATCTACCCCTAAACTAGCTGCCACCTCATATATGCAGTGTAGAAAGTTACAAATAGACAAGACAACAGATTGCAAACAGATGATATCCTATGATGAGAAAAATCCCAAACGATGTCTCATTCTAAGGGTGAGTCATAATCTTTCCAAGTATTAAAAACGTATTGTGAAAACTAAGACCAGTAGATGAACACTGTCTAAAACTGGCTATATCTTCTAGACTTTGGTTTGTATAAGACCACATAGACAATCAGTTGTGGATTGAGCTTTGGCAGCACAATTAGGAGAGCACATTGTTTTTAATTTAGGATTAGCCATAATAAAATAAATTGATGAAATGATAACATCAACTTCTCAGATTTTCTTATTAACTAACTCAAAGCAGAGAGGCCTTTGAAATTAGCTGTACATGCATGCTTCTAGGAATCATACTGTGCTGTTGCACTGAGATAACAAAGAATGTGGGAAAAATCAGCTTCCTCCCATGAGGTCTGTTTGATTCCTTTCCATGAAGTTAGGAAATGCCCAGGGTCAAATATTCTTAAACTCCATGAGATACAGTTTTTCTTTACTCAGAAGTAACACCATGCTGTAGACTTCAGAGAAAGTGTCATTTCAATCTCCCAATGAGATTTGTCTTTGGTGGGACCAGAGAAAGAGGAGGAAGGTTCCAATTAAACTGAACCCTCAGGCATAAGACATCTCATTGGAGGCTAATGTCAAGAACAGACCACTTAAGACCACCTCAACTGAGTTTGATCTCAGGTGAATACCCCCTCTTAAAATGACCCTAAAGCTAATGATAGAACATCACTTCCATTGCCTCCAATGATCCCCTATTACTGTTAACCAATATTAGACATTTTATAGTTACTCTTTTAAGATGCTTCACAATGATAATAAGTAGAAAATATTCCATCAGCTTAAATACAAGGAGAGCATCTAAACTGATCTATCTGTAAGGAGGACAGGCAGAAAAGAAGGTTATCATGTGGATATTCTGTTATATTATTTGCAGAAACTTCTCATAGAATTGTATGTTCAAGGTAGTCACTTCCCATCTCCAACTACAACCCAAAGAATGATTGTTTCCTTATAGAAAATATTCTCTTAGTTAAAAGCCATATGGAGAGCATTTGATTCCACTTTTAACAAATGATGTTTACATAACAGTGATAAACTATTCTTATCTATAGGATTTTATAAATTATATACCAATGCTGATAAAGTTGAGATGCAAGAAAACTTGTCTTAGTGTCTTAATAGTTTTAATCAGAGTATTTTAGGCAAAAACTTAATCGTTTTAACAAATAACACTTTGAATTAATCATACCATTCCTCGGGTCAGTTAACTGTCTTCACAAAATTCAAAGCATTACTTGAAGCAGCAAAAATTAAAGCAGAACTGTATAATTTTGTCATGTGACAGAATATTATGCTTTCCTTAAAAGCAGCATATGAATACCTTAAAACATTGTAAAAGGTAAATCAGTCATGTTAAATTTAAAGAAAAGGATAAAATGTGTATGTAGTATCCTTATATAATAGCTTCTTTGGGAGAAAAATCTAAGATTTAAATAGGCAAGCACATCAAGCATAATAGGGAGTGAGGTAGAGAGATAGTACAGAGGGTAAGATGCTAGTCTTGCACACAGCAGACCCAGGTTTAATTTCCAGCACCTTGTATGGTCCCCTAATCCCTGCCATAGTTGATCTCTTAGCACAGTGCCAGGAGTAAACCCTGAACTCACTCAAGTTTGAACAAAAAAACAAAACCAAATCAAAAGCAAAAAAAAAAACAAAACACAATTGGGTTGTAATATTTATTGCAGAAGGCATTTTTGTTATTATTATTTTGCATTTTCCAAGCCTCAGAATAATCATTTGCTCATTATAATCAGGAAAATAATAATAAAAGTAAGCTGCTTTAAATGTAAGCAAAAATACAAGTTAGGAAAACAGCCCATTTATATCTCTAGGGAACAGAAACTGTAGGAAACCTTATATCCTGCTTTAAGACACATGCAAATAAAGTTCTAGCTTTTACATGCAAATATTCATGAATATGTAGAGTGTCGCTGTGCAAGCTCTGATGTATGCCAGTGCATGGAGGACTATTAGAAAGAGGATATGTGATCATCTTGTTGACACAACCCAAAGCTTTACCTTTTCCAGAACTCAATTTAAGCACAAACATATCATAAAGAGCTAATATAATATGGGATAATATAATAATATGGAATAATTTAACCATTAGGGGGATTGAAATAAATGAATTGGATGATGAGATTGTTTATTTCTGTTTCCAATGTTTCAGTAACTATTTCCTTAAAGGGTCAGAGAGAAATAAAACACTGTAAACTAATATTTGCACTGGTATACATTAAGGAGTAATGTATGTCTCTCACCATGTTAGAAAAGTTGGAAAAATAAAATACTATAATAAATTATTTCAGACAATTTGTTGTCTTATCTGTAAAAAGATAAGCAACAGCACAGCAGGGAAGAGATCCTTTAGAATGGTGCTTTGTTGACATCCAGTGGTAAGCATTTTTGCCATAATAAATTTAAGGAAATTTACTTATCTAGCTCAGTTTGGTATGCAGTCTTCACAAAGGTATAGCCCACCGAGTTTGCTCACTTAAGAATTTTAATAATATTTAATAATATTTTGCCCTTAAATATATAGAACAATTAGAGGATATATTTTAGCAATTTGTAAAAATCATATATATAAAGAGGATAATTTAGTTTAAAGGCCCAATGACCAAGTAATATTATGATGATCACTGGGTTTGGTCCCATAGTACCAAGTTGCAGCACTATTTATACATATTTCAAGTTCCTCATTTTTTTTCTCTCTGAGACTTTCTTGGCATAATATGTAATCTGAGACAGACGAGAAGATGCACTGTGATGGTAGAAGTGACTTTATCTATTGATGAATTCTGAGTCAGAATTATGAAAAATCTTGCTTTGGAGTAGAGGGAGGCAGCATCATGCAAAAAGATTATGCAAACTACTCAACTTATTCAACCAGTGTCATCCATATCGCTGATTCTTAAGGTTAATGATGTTGCATAGTATCATCCAGATGGCCTGATGACGGTGGTTTTAACTGTACCAATACTCAGGTGCTTGCCTGGGAAGTCAATAAATTGCATTGTCTTCCAGACCTCAAATAGCACATTAGTTCAGAATACATCCCTATGTTCTCAACTGCTAGTGGCCAGATTGCCACTCCTTCTGTGGACAGAGAATTTATTGGAGGCCATGGGCAGATTAAGATTCGGCCTATCATCAGACTGCTAATGTACTTCACAATTTCCACTTGGGCATAAGTTTTTGGCTGATTCCTATATCAGAGCACATGTGCCATTGAATATAGCCTTCCGGTATCAGAGAATATAAAATTAATTTATATTAAATATATATTTTATATAATTTATATCTATATTAATAATTAATGCTCCAAGTTATCAATACTGATCAATGAGTTTAGTTACTTGAAATTCAGTCTCAAGTTTGGCATATATTTAGGAAACTTATATTACCTGTTATTTTTCCCAGATCTTGATTTATTTTGTTACTGAGGGAGTATTTGCTACCTATTTGTGATATTTTTTCCCTCTGTGTGTGAGTTGTGTGGGGGTATTGTTTTAATCTAATCTTAGAAGCTATTAAAATCCCCTTTTAGAATAAGAACCCTAAAATTGAAGACTTTTTGTGGTCATGTGCATTGTCTGTTTTGTTTCTTACTGAGAAAGAGCCATGGCCTTCATGGAAACTCAAAAAAAAAACTTTTTCTACATATTATGCTACATATTAGAACAATAAAATATTTTTCTCTAAATCTTATATCAAAGCAGGAAGATGTAGTGTGCCTGTGCTGTTATGAAATTATTTTTGTAGTAAACGATAGTGGCACTACTTTTTTTTATTTTAATTTTTGGGCCTTGGTTTTTGAGACCAGATGTGCTCAGGAATTATTCCTAGATCTGTAATCAGAAATTATTTCTTGGAGGCTGGGGGGACAGTGGTAGAGGACTGCTGGACACACATATGGAATACCAGGGATCAAACCTGATTGGCCACATGCAAGGCAAACATCCTACTTGCTGTATTTTCACTCCAGCCCCAATGTTACTATTCTTGAGAATGACTTTGAAATGAAGGAAAGGTCTCAGCACTTCAAACATAGCTGACTGATTTGATAGTTATTTCTATAAAAATCTCCTTCTTACCTCTTTACTCTGTCTCAATCTCATTACAAATAAATAACTGCGGTAATTTTACAAGCCAACTCATTTGAAGTGGTAATAAGAATAAGGTATTGAATAAATTTAAAACGAAGTTAACAAACTTTGCCAGAGAGAAAAGTTTGATTAAATTTACATATTCCTGCTTTAAATAATGATGGTTTCCACCTCGGGCTTATACATCAGCATTCCTGGAGGTGTTAACATCATTACTGCAATGGAATAATCCACAAGAAAACACACAAAAGCAAGAGAATATAATATCCAAACCTCTGCTGGATTGGATGATGTAGAAATCAGCACTAAGTGTCTGATGGCACATCATTAAATAAGTGATCTTGCTTCCCCTTAGGCTTCCCTGAGCCTGGTATTCAGAAAACTATTCTAACCTTGAAAGCATAAATGTACCAAAGACTATGTTTCAAGTCCTAATAGACCATTGTTTAGCCATAATGAGATCCAGGGAGAGTTTCCCAAATTTTCATGTGATATTATTACATGACACATACTTGAAAATTCAGAATAGCAACTCAAGATGGTATTAGGACAGTCAGTAAACTGATAATCTTCAGGTGCCACCAAAGACACAGTTATCACTACAATCAGATGGTACTCAGTGGAACACAATGGGAAAATTTTGGATGTTCAGTATTGGGGTAAGGGGTGGAAGTAATCAACTAATTATATAATCTGAAAGTAATCATGATACTGTCAATAGCAATTATACCCATAAAAATATTTTGGACATCATAAAAATCTTATAATGTATTGAATAAATAATGACCCAAGGTATATGGAAGCACAATAATTGAACTGAACTCACCAGTAATATTTGCTATATCTAGTCTCTTTCTAATTGGCTTTTATTTTCTTAATTATAATTATGTGTTTAAAAAAGCAACTAAGAGTCAGAATATGGCCCTTTTTGTAGGTAGAGTTTTTGTCTAGCATGGGGGCATGTGCTCAGTTTCTAACACATGTCCCCCTTCCCTCAGACCAACTCTACCAAGTATGTCCTTAGTAGTCTCCAAGCACTTTGGGTCTGAACACCAAACCATCAAAATTAAAGCACTGGAGCAAGCATAAGGTATTCAAGCATAAGCTTGAATCCCCAGTAGCATTAGATGTGACCACTATAAAATTAAGTAAGTAAATAAATGACAAAATAAATACCTTGGTCTTCTTTCTAAAGAAGAAAGTACATTTTAGAGTTGTTAAAAACTTAAGTGATCATCAGTAATAAGAAAATGTGCTATGTATATGCTATGGAGTAGTTCTCAACTAAATATTCTCAATTTATATGAAATAAAACAAACAAAATGCAAACAGATGCTTAAACTATAAGAAGCAAATAGTGGTTACCAAAAGAGAATGAAGAGGTGTGGAGAAAAAACATAAAGGGGCTCAATTATCTAGAGACAAACAGAATCTAGCCTGCCTTGGTGGTCCTTTCAGAATCAAATCATCAAAGCTTCACAGCACATAGAGTTTATGGACTGGCCTTGAACCTCCTGAGCCCTGCTGAGTGTGTTCTCTATTTAAAAAAAAAAAAAAAGATAATGCAAGAAGATTAAAACCCGTTTAAAAATAACTGCTTAAAAAGTCTATTAGGACAAGAGAAATAGTATAGAGTTCAAGGTGCTTGACTTGCCTTGCCTTGCCTTGCCTTGCCTTGCCTTGCCTTGCCTTGCCTTGCATGTGACCAACCTGATCTGATCACTGGTACCATATTTTGTCCCCTGAATAGTCAGGAATATCCCTTGAAGAAGCTGGGTGTGGTCCAATCTCCATCACGACCACCAGCCCCCACCAAAAATAGGAACTAGTTTGACAAAGATTGATTAAATTTAAAAACTGCAACACTGAATTTCACCAGCATTTAAATGTGATAGTGACATTTGAAAACCATATGCCTAAAAGACATTAATTTAGACTTTTTTTTGCCATAAACAGAAATTCATCTCTTTTTGTACATTTATAATATTATTACCTTTCTGGAAAGAAATTAATTGCACTCTGAAAAAAAGACAGCCTGGACTCTAGATAATGCTGTAAAATGATATTTGTTCTACATAGATTTTTAAAAATTAAATGTTCATCCTAAAATAGGGAAAACATATCCTCCCCTTCCATACAACACACACACGCGCTCACACACACACCAGGATAATAGTAATCTGTCTTACCCAATAAACTCAGTATGGGGCATCAAGCCTTGCTGGCAAGGACTTCCAGATCCTTGCCAACACTCTCACCCCGTGGTTTCTTCAACTTCTCTGAGTTCCAAGGCAGAACACAACTTCCCTTGTCTTATTCCTAATCAGTAAATTTAGGCACAGTATTGGGATCCAAATTTTCCCAATTTGTGACCTCCTAATATCACTGATGTTATCTGTGACTGACCTCTGGAAGCCAGACTGAAACACAATATATGTTAGAACTCTGAGAGTGGAAATAATTATAGAAGCAGGATATCATTTTCCCTTATCAGTGGCTGGTAAACCAGATTGTGAATATTCTTCTATGGACAATTTTTGATTCTCTGGGTCAGAAACATGATGAACAAATTCTTTTAAAATCAGTTCTTCTGTTATGAGATGTGTCACTTTGGGCATGTCCTCAGACTCACTTACTCTCGATGTCTTTGCCTGGGAATTAATATCTACCCTTTGACATTCATTGAAAGTGTGATATTGCATGTGTAGAATGCTGGAGCCATGCAAGTTTATTATCAGACATATCTAAGGAAAAGTATGGACCTGGTGTTATTGCTGCAGAAATGCACAGATTCATAAGACACAGCATTTATTCATAGTGACCTGAAGCCCACCAAAAAAACTAATTAAAAAAACTAATTCAAGACAGTCTTTAATTAAAGGCTCAAATTTGAGGTGCCAATTCCATATGGAATGTCTCTAAACCCATATACTCATCCCTGGCTACAGGCGTTCTAGAATTACTAACTACCCTGCAATAAAATCTAAGGTGGTAGAATCAGTGGTGCCCTCTCAAGCCATAGCACCCACAATATTGGAAGGTCCTTAGGGAAAACTGTGTGTCAGATATGTGCTGCCATGACATGCCCCTTTTTTCAGGGACCACCAGTGTAGTTTTGTATTCTACATTCTCAGCCCATAAATCTCAGGAGCATCCATGGCATTGAACAACTCATTGTGGCCTCCATCATTGAGAAGTCCTCCCATGAGCTCATAAAAATGGGCAAAGTGTCACAGGCCACCAGCACTCACCACCACAACTATGAAGTAGGGTAATTGCTGATGCTACAGGTGGACATCAAGCACCAGTTGAACAAGGCACTGTGGTAGCTAAGCCCTGTGGTGGCCAAGCTGCAACAGAAAGTGTCCTAAAAGAACAAGAGCTGGATTTCAGAGGTGGGAGTTAGGGGGCTGAGGGAATGGGGCAAGGTACAGTGGCAAATTCTGGTGCCTGTTCTATTCTGGCAGCCATACTGGACTGTAGCCTCACCTACGTGCACATTGATAGTGGGGTAGCTTCGATGCCCTCTGTGAACCACACCCTGATGAATCCCTATTCTGACCTGCCATTTCTTACTGGTACTCTCAGTGCAACCCCAGGAGGAAAAAGAGGCTGAAGTTAGAGTGGAGACAGAGCCTCTGTCCACATACCGAGTCTCCCTCCACCAAAAGCCACTCCCAGCAGCAACCCCCAATTGGAGCCTTGAGTTCTGTGTTTGGGACCCTTAAACCCCTTTCACAGGATGGCAGCTCTGCTCTTCTCGAATCTCTGTACATCTCCAAATGTGCCACCTTTGCAGAGAGATATGACCATTAATTCCTACGACTCCTGAGTAGAGCTTGTAGAACTATCCCTATGAGGCCCTGAAACCCTATGAACTTAGCTATGGCAATGCCGGCTCCAGCATGACCCTGGAAGCTGATTTGAGTTGCCTTACATGGTTGGCTGACTCTGCCCCTGGGACCTAGCTTCCAGGACTTTGTACCTTGGCACAACTCTAAGCCCAGCCCACTCAGAACCCTTTGCTGCCAGTGGGCCTCACTCTAGAACTGAACTCTGCAACTTTGAGTATTCCCCTTCTTATATGTCCCCTGGCCCCAGGGCTGAAAGACACTCATGGAATAAAATGTTCATTTTCTAAAGGAAGAAAATATATTTGCTTAATTTTTTTCTCTTCCAATTTAGTTGTCTTTTGATATGGAAACTTCACCTGACAGTATTCAAGTGCTTATTCCTGGCTCTGTTCTAAAGAATTACTCTTAACAGTACCAGACATCTCCAGTTTTTACCTCGTTAAGCTCCTTTCTTTGCCTGTGTTTCTTTTTCATTTAAAGGAATTCAGAGATAACATCCCAAGGGAGCTTGATCAGAAATAAAACTATAATAAGAATGGGAATATTCATAAGTTAGCAATCTCTGTGAATTATTATGATATGTCTCTAAGATATTAGATGTCTTTTTCAGTGCGATGGTTGAGAAAAATATTCAATAATCTCAGAAAGTGACATATGCACAGATCTTGAAGGAAGAGTTGGAATTTACTAAGCAGACTAGATATGTATGTAGAGCATCCTGGACAAAAAATTATCTCACTGTAGGATTTTTATTGGGAGAATGGTGAAGCTGTGACACAAAAGGGATGATGTGGATCATCTGAGTTCCTTCAAGTTTAAGAGAGACTTGGATGCCTCAATATGGCATTGGCACTTGAGTCAGAATGCAAGTTAGGACCATGAAAGGATGCAAGACTGCTCACAGAGCTATTCAACTGCATTGGAAAAATCACTATGAGAGTCAGTAAAAGCAGGAAAAATTCAACTAACCCAGTAGAGGGAACTAAGGTCAGACAAGGTTATGTCTTTTCAGGCAACAATTAATGTCCCAAGCCTTGATAAGATGGCATAATTGATTTGTTTGATGAATTGTATATAAAACAAGAGATATTTATGGATGATGGTCAAATAACTCATTAGAATTTGTTAGAGAAATGCTTTGCTACATACACTTATTCATTTAATAATTAATTTCTTAATCTTCAAATTAAGCTGAGTATCTCATGTGATTCAGGTACAAGATTAATAGGGAGTTGAGCATCAAACTTGACTCTGCCAATATTCTAGAAGCCCTGACTTTGAGAAGGAAGCTCAGAGGAGTTAATCCAGTCCAATTCTGTTCCCCAAAGTTGCTGTTTGAAAAAAAAACTTAAAAGGAAAAGGGAAATGGTCCAGCTGAAAAATAGGGAAGGATGGTCCAAGCAGAGAGAAGCACAGAGACAAAAGTCTAGAAGCAAGTGAGACTGAAGTACAATTAAAATATGTCACACTAGACTATAATGTGGTCTTCAGTACTTCAAGAAGTGGGTAGAGGGAAAGACCAGTAAAGTAACTGGTAACATTTCTGCAAAAGAAATGGAGAAATGAATGAAGGTGATAGACAGTGGAAATTTTGACACCCAGTTTTTAAATTTTGAATCCCTTCTTGTCTTTGGGCAAGATAACCACCATGTGACAAAGGAAATAGGAGTTACCTACTTCCCTCCTCACTCCTTTCTTTCCTTCCTTCCTTACTACTTTTTATCAATACTTAAATCAATTCTTTCCTTCTTCGTTTTTCCTTCTTTTCATTTTTATTTTCTTATTTTGTTTCTATTTCTTTTCTTTGTTTCCTCTTTATCTCTTCCTATCCTCTTTTCTTATTTCTTTTCCTCTTTTCTCTCTCTTCCTCCCTTCTTCCTTTCTTCTTTCTTTCCTTTACTTCCCTCATTTCCTGTATGCCTTAGTTCTTTCTTCCTTTTTGTTCTTTCTTAAAAATGATAAATATGTTTTGTTTCCAGAAAAGTCTCTCTCTCTCTTTTGAGTACACTTGTTTTATAGTTCAAAATGTGTGGCTGTGAAAATATTACTCTTCTCTTGATTTGAGTCCATCTTCTTCAAGGCTGGTTGCTGCTCAAGCAAGCAGAGCTACTTTGTCAGATAAGATTAAATTGATAGACTTTCTTATGTCCTGCAATTTTACCTGCTATAAATTCTAAGAGGAGAAAAATATCCATCATTACCCAAGAGATAAGCTCTGCCATCAGTACTTTCAGGGTTGGGAGAATATACAAAAAGTAGAAATACCACTAAGACAACTCAGAGTCTTTAAGAATTGATCCTGGTAGGTGGAAATACAATTACTGTTTATTCTTGAACTTATTCAAGAATTTAAACAATGTCTATTTATATTTTCCTCTGAAACCATTGACCAGTGTATAGGTAAAAAATAAAACTAGAGAATTTGGATAATGAAAATCATATTTCTTCCCCCTTCCTGCAGCATTCATTTACAGAGCAAGGCATCAAGAATAAAGAATGGAATCACTGGTTCACAACACGTTTTTTGTTTTTTATTTTTCAATAGTTTTTATTTTGACCAAATGAATTACTATTTCACAGTAATATTTTAGGTGCATAGTAACATTGAATCAGGGGAATTCCCATCACCAAAATCGTCCTCCCTCCACCTCCATTCCCAGCTTGCATCTCTTATCCCCCACCCTTACTCCTGTGGCTCCTAGATAAGTTGCCCCCTCCATGTCTAGCTTACTACTTAGTGATCATACAACTGTTTGGTCTTGGTATCCTCCATTATTCCCCCCTCAATTTGAGAGGCAAAACTAGATGGTTCAAGTTATGAGGCTTTGTTTGAAGAAAAGCAATACAATGGGGGTAAAAATCAAATAAGACAAAAGTGGGCAGAGTCCTTCTAGAGGCTCTCAACATCAGTTTGAGAAAAGATAGGGAAAAAGGAAGAGAAACACCACAGCAATACAAAGAGAAATATCAAACAAAAAATCCAATGAGCACTATAGCAGTAAAGACAAGCACCACATAATAACCACGGTCCTGGAATTAAAACAAAACAGAGCACATAAAAAATGGAAACAACAACAATATCAAAACCAAAAAATAAATAAAATATAAAAATAGATAAATAAATAAAAAAGATTATGTTGTGCTGATTTTTTTCCTGCATAGGCACAGAAAATATTGGGGACCTTAGAAAGGGAATTCCCTTGGCCTAAGAGATACAGGATTTCTCCACCCTTGAAGTATTCTGTCATGGTAATAACTATGGACTCCTTGTATGTTTCTTTAGTATCTCCTAGGTGCTTTCATGGTGTTTGGAAGACTTCTGCTCCATCATGGGTGATAAAATCAGACCTCTGTATCTAGAGATCTTGGTATCTGCACAAGTCAGGACTGAAGCTTATGATGAAGTCTGTCTTTGCAGTTCTAAAAGTTCTGTTCCTTCACTGTCATTTTTATCCGTCTTTTGTAGTTGGTGGCCTTGGTCATTGTGCTGATCCCAGGATGGAGCCTGGGATAGAGTCTTTCGTTATGTTTCCAGAAGACCCATTCAGTTGCATTTGTCTCAGTCAGACCTCTGGAAATAGAGATCTTGGTTGTTGTACAGATCATAGACCAAAACCTAGACTAGGGCTTTTTTTTATTGGTCCCAGGATATGTTCTGCCTGGTTGTGGTTGTCACAGTCAGTCATCCGTAGATAGCAATCTTGGCTTTTGCCAAGATCAAAGGATGACAAGTCTTCTGATTTTGTCTTATCGTTAGATGGTGAGGTAAGACACCTGCACTTCGATCAAGTTGTTCCCATTTCCTCATTGTTAGGATATCATATCAGAACCAGCATATGTTAGTGCCTGAGCAGTATTCAGGATGCCCCAGAAGGGATTTGGTTCCAAGAGCTGTGTGTGGAGAACTGTGTCGTTTCTATGTCTGGGATCCGGGGTTCAAGGTTAGATGGTCTGTGTCTAATCACCTGGGAACTAATTTGGGTCCACATGACATATGTTCAAGGTGGGAGGTGCCCCTGTATTGTAAAAAAGTATGAGTTCTTCCAAGTCAATTGGATTGTTGGACTTGTTCTAGCATCCCCATAGGCACCAATCTTGCTGTGAACTGTTCAATAAGTAATTTTGCTGAAAGAGTCCCTCAGTTTAATGCTTATGTTTGAACCAGGTCATGGGAATTGTTGGACTTGTTCTTGCGACCCCCTTATGCGCTGATAACACAAGGTGGCATTATTTCTTGTTTGCATGGGCACATTAAAATGCAAAATACTATACATACAAATAAGTTCTTATCTAATAGAGATAGGAACACACAAATCTTGTGGTGCAATGGAACCTTACAACCCCTGAATATTGACATGATGACCTGGCACAGACCTCAGAGCTTTGGGTATTTTCCAGTCACCCCTGAACCAGGGAAGCCATCCATGAAACATCCAATGTTGTTTATGACATCACCTGGAAGCAATCCTCTACCAGGGAAGACTCTACTGCTATTCTGACATTGATTTACTCAAAATAGTCTTCCCTTAACACTGAGAAGACTTAAACAACAACAACGACCTTCGTACTAGACAGGGCTTTTTGAATTGCCTGTTAATTGCGAGTTGAAATTAGATGCTGCTCCGCACCATCCTGACTTCAATGTATAATATACAAATTCCAGGACCTTCAATACAGAAACTTGAGATCAACAACAGAGACTGTGAAAAATATAACTGTATGGGCACTACAGACAATGACCAGGATTGGACAAACTAGTTTGCCTGGAGCCTAGAAATGGTCTTATGTCAGGAAACTTCAGGGCTAGGGTCTCCTTGTACTTAGGCCAAAGTTTTTCCTTTCCATGACCCCCATTCTTTGGTGGGCTCATGCAAACTATAATTGCCACACTAACATTGTTTTTACAGTGCTCCTTTGACTCCAAATCTTTAAGAAACCACTAGTCAAATTATTTGGAACTGCAAAATAAAAGGTTTACATTAGTGTTAACATATATGCTTTTAGTTATACTAGCATTCTGAGGGATAAAGGAGGGGCATAAGGGATATATCCTTGGGAACAGGGATGAAGGGAGGACAACTCTGCTGGTGGAAAGGCCCTCATTTATTGTCACCGTGTACCTTAAATATCACTGTGTAAGATTTGCCGTTATATATTCTAATAAATGTCTGTCATTAAAAATTAAAAAGAAAAATAAAAAAAATAAGTAAAAAAAGTATGAGTTCTTATCATTAGTAGATAAGAGTTTGTTTTTAGTATGCTTTTGCAGGAAGAAATGGTGCTACATTGTATTGCTGGTGCATTTGGGGGTGGAAAGAGAAAAAAACAGAAGCAGGACAAAACATAAAAATATATATGCTCGGGGCCGGGCGGTGGCGCTGGAGGTAAGGTGCCTGCCTTGCCTGCCTGAGCTAGCCTAGGACGGACCGTGGTTCGATCCCCCGGCGTCCCATATGGTCCCCCAAGAAGCCAGGAGCAACTTCTGAGCGCATAGCCAGGAGTAACCCCTGAGCGTCACAGGGTGTGGCCCAAAAACCAAAATATATATATATATATATATATATATATATATATATATATATATGCTCACATATATATAAATAAAAAAGCATTTTTAAAATGAATTTAAAAAGTGATTAAGGGAACAAAAAGATGTAGGATACTACCTTACAGGTTAAGAGTTAGTATTATATAGGTCTTAAACTTATGAAGGAATTAAAGGGTTCCCCATTGTCTTTTGAGATTTTCTTGTGGGGTGTGGGATCCAGGGCACATTTACATCACACACCCTGGTCTTCTTGAGATTGAGAAAAGAATTGCAGGAGAGAGGTCTTGGGTAGAGTTCTTGCAGTGAGAATCCTTTTGGAGCTGAGTCCGGTATCACACAACAGTCCACATTAGGGAGAGGTGATAAGGAGGGTCATACAGCATGAGTCAGCAGGGGTGTTGGTTGAACTTTTGTAGGAAGCCAAATGTTGGGGAGTGAGGGTAGGGGGCTGCTTTAGGGCAAGAGTTGAGATGGTGGTACCATGATAAAGGAAGCAAATGCTCTGATAGTACTGGCGTATTTTATACATGAAACACGGTATTAATAATTTTTCAAACTACAGTGCCTTCAATCAAACTTAAAAAATATATAACAATCGGGGCCAGAGCTATAGTACAGCGGGAGGGTGTTTGCCTTGCATGTGACTGACCCAGGACTGACCTCAGTTCAATCCCCAATATCCCATATGGTCCCCCAAGCCAGGAGCGATTTCTGAGCACATAGCCAAGAGTAACCCCTGAGCATCACCGAGTGTGGCCCCAAAACAAAATAAGTAAATAAATAACAATAAAATGGGTAGCTAGAATCAACATCACCAAAAATGACTATCTTACCTAAACTTCTATGTAAATTCAATGCAATCCCTATTCAAATTCAGAAAGGTTTTAAGGACTTAGAACAATAAATTATAGAATTCATATGAAACCACAAAAGACCCAGGTTAGCCAAATCCATACTGAAAAACAAGAAGCTGGTGGAATCTCTTTACTTAATCTGAAGCTTTACTATAATATAGCCATAGTGATCAAAACAGCATGGTACTGGAACAAAGACAGAGTCTCATACCAGAGGGTTAAAATAGAATATCCAGAGATATATTCTCAAATATACAGTCAACTAATTTTTGACAAAGGAGCCAGAAACTTGAAATGAAACAAAGATAGTCTCTTCATCAAATGGTGTTGGAACAACTGGATAACTACTTGTAAGGAATTAAAGATTGATCCATACCTCACACCTTTCACAAAAGCCAAATCAAAATGGATTATAGACCTTAAAATTAAACCTGAAACTATAAAATTCATTGAGAAAAAATAGGCAGAACACTTCAAGACTTATATACCAAAAAAAGTCTTTGATGATAGAATGCCAATAGCAAGAACTTTAGCATCAAACCTAAATAAATGGGACTACATCAAACTAAAAATTTTCTACATGATGAAAGAAACCTTGGTTAAAACTAGAAAAAAGCTAACAGAACGGGAAAATATTTTGCACTCAACAAATCAGATAAAGGGTTGATATCTAAGATATACAAAGCACACAGAAAAGTGAGCTCCAAAATATCTAATAAATCCATAGAAAAATGGGGAGAAGAAATGAATATACATTTCTCTGAGAAAGATCAACAAATGGCCAATGAACACATGAAAACATGATCACCATCACTTATCATTAGGGAAATCTAAATCAAGACAACAATGAGGTACCACCTTACACCAATGAGGATAGCACACATCAAAAATAATGGGACCAATCTCTGTTGGTGGCGACGTGGTAAGAAAGGAACTTTCATCCACTGTTGGAGGAAATTCTGCTTGTTCCATCCCCTATGAAAAATAGTATGGAGGATGCTCAGTAAACTCAGAATTGAGCTGCCATATCACCCAGCAATCACACTCCTGGGTATATATTCCCAAGACAGGACATTCATCCCAATTTATGTATGCACTCCACTATTTATCACAGCACTCAACACAATAGCCAAGATGTAGAACCAATCTCTATGCCCAACAACAAATGAGTAGGTCATGAAGATGTGGTATTTATACACAATGGAATACTGCATAGTAGTTAGAAATGATACAATAATGGATTTTGCAGCAACATGGATGAATCTACAAAATATTATGTTAAATGAAGTAAGACAGAATAAGAAGCATAAATACAGAATGATAGAACTTATCTGAGGTATTTAGAGTATATATATTATATATACATATGAACAAATACAATGGTAAAGGGTATAAACTCCAAGCACCATAGATATCAGCATATAGTGAGAAGTGTTCAAATCAAGTGGAAGAGTCAACACAAAGCCTCAACTATCCCTTATACCATAAAGAAATAAAAAACAACAGAAACAGCCATTTAGAGTGAACAGGTATGCAATCAATTTCTAACTACAAAGGCCTATAATAATGTCCTAACGTATTTATCCACAGAACCAGGTGCAGAATATGATTGGAAGTCAGGGACTCCCACTGTAATTATTACTAACCATATGTTTTAATGCCTTAATTTTAACAGGTACAAAGTAACCCTTCAGCTTCTTTGTCCACAGTGGTTCTTGGAAACAAAGGGTGAACACCCTAATTTTACGTTTTGGTGTTTGGTCATACTAGATAGCATATACAGTGCTCAGTATGACAATGCCTCAATAAAAAATTCCAATTTACCCATTTCCTTTTGTTTATGTCTCCTATTGGAATCTAAAGCACATGATTATTCATACCACTGAAACATTCAACAACACAGTACAGATTTATGTTACAGGTCCCACCCATCGAATACGTTTTGCAAATTACCATTTCCTTTTTATTTCCCTTTTCTCTCTCTTTTTCCCTGCTTCCTCTTTCCTTCTCTCATTTCTTCTTCTTCCTCATCAATTCAATCTATGTTAAATAAAGCCCACACTGTCAGGTTCTCTTTAGGAAAGGAACCCAATACATAAGATGAGGCAGACAATACTATATAGGGTAGCCACCTCTTATAGTCCTCACTACCACATTGCTTAGTACTCTAGATGTAAAAGCTATGCTTATCTTAAAATGCTCCAGCCATTATCTAACCATGAAGCCTTCATTTAGCAAAGTCCAACCCTGTCAGTGAGGAAGTGCCTAGAAATTAGAAAACCTTCCAACCCGACAGACTGGCCCAAATTTTTTAAACTTATTTTACCGTATTTACTTATTTTTCTTTTTACTCTTATCTTTTATTTCACCTTTCCTTCTATCCTAATATATATCTTAGCTAATTATTTATTTTTTCTTAATTCAATTATTTCTTAAGAGTTTAGACCCATCCTATGAGGGTCAGGCCTCTAACAACAATTTAAGAATAGATCACTAATGTCTATCTTTATGTGGACATGAGTTTGTAGACAGTGACCTTCTTTCTGATTTCCAAAGCTAAATTGTAAACAATTCATGTATAAAGTATATATAGCCCCTCATATATATTATCCCTCCTCCCTTATTCAGAAATCCTTCTATCCTTTTATCCCCTGATCCTGATCTGATATACCTTCTTATTTAACCCTCTTTACCCTCAGTTTTTAACTCTTTAGATACCTAGGCCAACCTCCTACCCCAATAAGCAATCACCCTGCTTTCAAAGCCAAAGAACGATCTCTCAGCCCCACTTTTTGTGCCCAGGCAAGAAACTACAATCAACACTCCTGCTGACTCATGCTTTGTGGCCTTCTTCTAACCCCCTACCACCCAGAAATGTGAACTGTTATATGCTACCAGATTCGGTTCCAGAAGGACCCCAGCTCAAGGACACTACCTGATCCTTTACTGCTGCAAATCATTTCTCAAACTCAACAAGAGCATTGAGTGTGATGAAAATGTGCCCTGGATTTCACTCCCCACAAGAATATCTCAAAAGACTTAATGGGAAAGCCTATATTTCCTTTATATGTTTCATGCCTCTATAATAATAAATCAGTCTGTTTATTCCCAAATGTAAAGTAGTATCTTACATCACTTTTTATTTACTTTTTAAAATTCATTTTTATTTATTTCTTCTATTATTTTTATAGATACATATATATTTTCTTTAACTTCACCTGTTTTGGTTCTGCTTGGTACAAAAACCTACAAAAAAAGTATTTCCTGGGTAAAATCTCAGGTCAAAACCAGGGCACAGAGATTTTATAGCCTGTCATTCTTACCCCCAAATGCACCAGCAATATAATATGGCACCATTCCTTTTTGCAAAGGCATACTAAAAAGGGGGGGGATTTTATGTGTAGAAACAAGCTCTTATCTACTTGGTATAAGAACCTATGCATTTTATAATACAGGAGTGCCTCCCAGCATGAACATGTGTCATGTGGGCCCAACTTAAACTCCATGTGATCAGACAGTGACCATCCAATTATTTTCATATATAAAGTACCCCTCAGAAAAAAATTAAAAAATTATACATTTCTGGTTTTGCAAGGACTGAAGAGCCTCATAAGTTTTTGAGTTAAGATCTATCAAGATGACTAAATATCAAGAAGTGAAGAAAGGCATAAAGTCATTTTTTCATTTTATCCAATGTATAAAAGAGTCAGAAAATTGGAGTTATGCAAACTACATTCCTGATGAAAATTCTGGAATGGAGTCATATGGGGTCATGCCAGAAAACAGGAAATTAAAATAGACTGTGAGAAGCTGTGCCCATATCTGGGTATTTGCAGATGAAATTGTCTGGCCCAGTTACAGGGGCCTGATAAGTCAAACCATTGCTCTTTGTTTCCTTTACTTTTACAACTAATCTCATCTACTTCTGTCAGTACCTACTTTTTATTCTTGCAATAACTGATAGATGTCATGACTCAAAACAGGTTCTATCAATCACTTTCACAGTTTTCCTTAGTACCATATAGATTTTGGATGCCTCAACAATGTGGCATAAAAATCCACTAAGCATCTCAAAGTCTGACAGAGTGATGACATTTCAGAGATATGATAAAATATTAGGGGATAAATGAATGGGCAGACCAGGAAGAAAAACCATAGAGTAACCATTTGGAGTCAACGAAATCCCTGATACATGAAATCCTTCCACTTAATTCTGATTTTCTCCAAATTTAAGGCTTTCTGTCCGATTCTTGGACTGTGAGATCACATACCTATCTTTTGGAGACAATAATGAATAAATAAGACACAATATGGTGTTAACATATATCTTAACCTTGAATTGCTTAAACAACTTAAAATAAGAGACTTTTATAAATTCCTTATTCCAGAATTTGGGCCTGAAAGATGATTATATGGTCAACTGAACATGAGACATAGACTTAAAGCCTTCGTTTCCAAGAGTAGAACTGCTCTGAACTAATATATGAAAGAATCCCTCTTGCCTTTTGATATAAGACATTCCCTAAATCAATAATTACTTGAATTGGGCATTTGCTGCCAGCTCAATAGAAGGGCAGAGAAGCTATACAACTGATCATAGGCTTACATTTATAATAGCCATTTGAAACTGGAACCTCAGTTGAATTCAAATAAACCCAAATTTCTCTGGCTTACTATTTTGTACATAGGCAGTCCTAAATTCCAAATAAATGTATGTGTAAGTAACATACCTGTTTTTCTTAGGTAGTTCCTTTTTATCTCAAATTTTACTATATAGAGAAATCCTAGATATTTTTTCTAAGACACATTCCTTTTGGGATGAGCTAAATAAAAGAATAATGATACAAAATCCAAATTTTAAAATGTTTTCTGTGATCTGTTGGTATTTATGAAGAAATAAAGGAAAGGGTGAAGAATTAAGGGTGTTAAGAAAGAAGAAAGAAAAGAATAAAGAAAGGAGAGAAGTAAAAGTTACTTAATACCATATATAAAATTAATTTAAATGGATTAATGACTTAGATATAAACATTGAAACTACAAAACACAAAGAAGAATTTATAGGCTATATAAATTCATAGTTCACAGCAACAAGATTTCAATTCTATTAACACAGTAAACAAAAGGAAAAAGTACTACATCAAGTTAAAATATTGTGTACATAAAAAAACAAATCATGAATACCAAAAGATAACCTACTAACTAGAAGTCTTCATATCAAATATTTCCAAAATGTTAGCATCTGTAATAAATAATGTATACACCTATAAAACAAAAATACATATGCAGAATATATGAACAGATACTTTTTAGTGAAAATATAAGATGGCCAACTAGCACATAAAATTCTCATCTTCATTAATTTTTAGGGAAATGCAAATGAAAAATACAATGAGATATCACTTCCTACTTGCAAGAATATTCTATATTAAAAATGGAAGCAAAAGGTGTTGGCAAATATTGGAGAAAAATAAAGTTTCTACTCTGTTGGTGGTTATGTAAATTACTGCAGCCTCTATGGAAAACAAAATGTAGATTCCAAAAGTAAAAAAAATGACAGATCCTAGATATTTATCTGAGCGTGTGGAAATACTAATTTTAAAAAGATATATACATTCCTATGTTTTATTACCATTATCACAGTAGCCAAGACATAAAAAACAATTTAAATGTTCTCAGTGGAGAACTACTCATCTAATTAAAAAAGAGGACATATTGCCTTTTGCAAGAACATGGATGGAACTTTAAGTTATTATGCTTGGTAAGTAAGTAAAAAACAATTATTGAATGCTTTATTTCATTGGTGAAATATAAAGAAGCAAACCAGACAAACTAAAAGATGTCAACAAAAATAACTCACAATTCAGGACCAGAGAAATGTACAAGAGCTAAGGTACTGGCCTTCCATGTCAGCCTAACCAGGTTCTCTCTTTGGATCTACTCTCAATCTCCAAAACAAATGATCCCTGAGCACAGAATCCAGGTTAAATCCCTGGACAGCACCAGATATGGAAAAAAAACCAATGAAAAATTCAGGATTTATAGAAAATGTGATGGTTACTAGAGGAAAGGAGGGAAGAAGGAAGGGAGTAAGGGTGGGAGGGAGGGAAGAATAGCGGGAGGGAAAGAGAGAGGGGAAAAACAAAGCAGGTAGGTCAATCCAATCATAGAGTGATACTAGAACATTCATAATGGATGTGGTAAGGCATATATATATATATATATACATACATACATACATGTAGAAGTCAAAAGTTATACTCCTGAAGTATGATTTTTCATAAGTATATATTTTCATATTTTAAATCAATGGTAACTCACTAGTTTCACTCCATTTAATGTAATTTAAAACATTAATTTAATGAAAATAAAATCTGAATTTAAAATAAAACTTCAAAAAGAAAGTCTTAATACAAAAAATATCAATATGAGCCAATGTATATTTTATTTTAAATTATGTGATTCCAGGAATTTAAATTATTCCAGAAAACAAGAGTGAGGGGCTGTGGCTGGAGAAAAGCCAGGTAGATAAAATGCAATCAACCAGCCGGTCTAAGGGATGATATGTTTAGGGCGTTTTTGGAGTGCAGGAACCTTTCTCCATCCCCCCACTCTTTTCTTATACTTCTAGAAAACTGACAGCCAAAACCATGCCCCACAGAAGCAGCAGTATCAGTTAATAGTGTTTTGAATTTCTGGATCATGTGGTTGCATTTGTAGCCATACAACAGCTTCATTTTTGTTTAATAGTGTCACTCCCATAGAAACACACCAACTCCAGTGTGTAGATGAAGTTACTTATTATTCAGAAAAAAATGAAATAACAAAACACTCAGATAGCAATAAAAGTTTACTAGCCTTCTGACAATGACAATGACTTCATTGAAGATACAATAGTGTATTCTATGTCAAATATTTGATACATGTTCTTTAAATAAAGCAAATTTAATTTTAAAAAAGTAATCAAAGGTCCAAATCACAGCAATGGATTATGTGGAGTTGATGCCATGCAGACCTCTGAGAATACTCCCAAAATTTTCTGTCCACTGTATATGAGGTTGGAACACCATCTCTTATTTCTATCCCTCACTGGATGATTTGACAACTTCAGAGTGAATCGTTCCCTGTGTTTCTGAAAAGACTCTGGTATCAGCAATGGAAAATCCCACTAAACAGATTTAAAGAACGACATTGTTGCTATTATAAGTGAGAAACTGATATAGAGAAACTATACAAAAACTTTAAAGTTGTAGCTGACATCAAAGATAAACCCATCACAATGGTACAAACTCCTACTACATATATTTATAATAATCACAAATATATTCATTATAATCCTTAAATAAAATGCTAAATATTTCTGGAATTGGATTATAAGTGAAAAAATAATGAGGATGGTCTATACATGGAATTAAAATGGCCATAAATTCACAATACTTTAGGTTAAATAGAAGGGATATGTGTATATATTGTACTATTTTTTTACTTTTATAAATTGTTAATATTTTCCACAACAAAAAGTTATCAAAGATGAGAAAGGGGAGGAAGGAGTGTTTGCAGGAAAGAAATAAGGATTGAAGGAAAGAAGAGAATAAATGGAAGAAAATAGGGAAAGGAAGCAAAGATATAAACATTTTGGCCTTTCATAATTGAAAAAGTCAAACAGCCTATCTGGGTCTTGGCTTTCTCATATTAAAAATAGAATTAAAAAAGAGTTTAGAAAAAAATCTATAAAAAATAAAAATATTTTATATTTAAATCCTTAAATATTATATTCTATACCAGAGAACATAAAGCACACAGAACTTTATATAAAGTAATAAATTATTTTATCTGTGAATAGGTGCAGTGTATTTCAAATATAGCCAATATTAATAAAAAATAAAATATTATAAAAAGGGCTCAGTAAATAATTGCTGTAATGTGATTATTATGGAGGTAAGAAAAAGTATGCAAACCTAAGCTAGTTGACCAGGGAGAATATTAGGAGTATGCTTTCTAGGTAGTGCTGATTATTCACTGTTAAAATGAAAACATAAAGATTTACTTTACATAGAAATTTTGAGCAATCAATATGATTTTATTTTTCATATTAACATGAAGTAGTAAAATATCAGTTGAAGGTATTTATGATCTGTTAATAAGCTATTACTACAAGCTTTAGCAACTAATAATTTGTCATTTTTATAGCATATTATTCAGTAAAGGTTATCAAAAGAACCATTATATATTTAATTAATCAAAAATAAGACAAATTAAAAATAAAGGGGAATGTGGGGCCAGAGAGATAGCATGGAGGTAAGGCATTTGCCTTGCGTGCAAAAGGTCAGTGGTTAAATCCAGGTATGCCATATGGTCCCCTAAGCCTGCCAGGAGCGATTTCTGAGCATAGAGTTGGGAGTAACCCCTTGCGCTGCCAGGTGTGACACAAAAACCAAAAAATAATAATAATAAAAATTAAAAGAAAACATAAAGGGGAATGAAAAACTGGTATTATGAAATGTTTAAAGAGAAAAATAACTGGAAGACCATGTTGATTAAATCTAAGAGGAACTTGAATTGCAAGGCCCCAACTCACCAGCACACTGGCCAGCTTCCTGTGCAAGAAAAGTAAGTATAAGAGGCACATGTGCTCCTTGAGCTCATTCACCTGGTACATGAGCACGTGTTGTCCACATCTCCCCTCTCGAGTTGGGCACTTTCTTACTTTCATATTGGGATGTGTATTGGGATGCTCACTCCATTTTGGAAGAAGTTTGCATTCTCTTTCAAGAGTTACTCTCTCTTTCTTATCCTCTCCCTCCCCTTCTTCAGTATTTCCAAATAAAGCCTGTTTTTACTTCAAAAAGAAAAGTATAAGATGGCACCATTTCTCCCCTTTCTGAAGGAAACACCAATTTTTCTCATTTAGGGGATGAAGAACAAGGTTCTAGCAGAGTGTCCAGATAGAGGAACACTCTGGAGATAGGGACTGTGTTAAAATCATTCTCTCTGTTGGCAACTATTGTTTCTCTTGAAATTGAGTCATTGTGCACCTCAAGTTTTGTTTGGGGTTTCTGTTCCTGGCAGCAGTGATTTTTGGTCTATGTGATGACAAGAGTGATGTGGTAGTAAGGGTTGTACATGGGAAGCATGCACTACTGTCATCTTCCTACCCCCAAATACTTAAACATTATTGCCCTTCTTCAATGAATCTCTTACATCCTCAAAGTACCAGGATAGAAATGGGGGAGATTGGGTAGAAAATTCTGTATGAATGACATTTAAATTGATCCTACTAAGTACATTTTGCCAATTAACATTCAGGAACTAGGGACTAAATTTTCTCATTCTTCTGTTATAACCAGAAATCATTTTTAAATTCCTCCTTTGTTAACACCTTTCTTATATTTTTTAGTTTCACTTGGTACCTTTGAAACACAAGTTTAATCTTTAAAGACTTTGGCATTAATAGTTCAGGAACATCTTTCTGACAATCTATACATCTCACAAGTGAACTGAAAACATGGATTCCTCAACTGACCTCAAAACCTTACAGCAGAATTGCCTTGACTAATCAATAATAATTTTCTGTCATGTCCCTTATCTCTTTCACATAAAAACTCAAGCATCAAGAAATCGTTTCTTAGTATTCTAATGCATTATATTTTATTCTATTTTATCAATGCAGCTGAATCTAGTTATCATATAAAACCACCTCTCATTCAAGGTCAAGGCTGTCTGTCTGCATGCATTTTAGAATCCAAAATGGTTATGCAAGAATTGATATCTAAATATTTATTGACGAAACCTTGTCACCTATACTGATTTATTTGAATATCTTCTTGATAACTGGAGATACTTTAAATCTAGAACTTTAACTCTCTTGGCTCATCAAATAATGAATTAAAAAATAAATTACTTGGACCTTCAACCCCAAAAGACATATATTTACACAAGTGCTCTTTGATGCAGTTTCCCAGTCCTAAAATCCACCTACAGACTCTTAGAAATTTCAGAGACGTTGCAAAAGTAGTGTTCTGAATGTTAAATTATATCAGTATAAAATGCTTATTCTGAGATCTGTCGGGTTCATATCAAAACTGCTCTTACTCAGTTTAGGCTAATTAAATTTGTTGAAGCTATTGAATTTTACTGAGAGGTCACATATTAATTAACCACAGAAAGCCCTCATCAAATTGGGGCCACACTAGAAAATGTGCCACCCCCCCCAAAAAAAGCATGATACACTAGAATCTATCACTTGGGCCCCAATGGAGCAACTAACTCTTCAGGACTCTGTGGGAGTTTTCTGGTTCTCTGGAAGGCAAAGATTTTCCCTGGCAAGCAAATATACCTCAAAATAGTGAACAAATATGAACCTAGATTGAGACGTACCATAACAGGAAAAGAAAATTAAGAATTGGAGCTACTGAGAGGGAAAAAAAGTACACCAGAGGCAATTTGGAATCTGGTTTTTCAGTGTTTAAGAGTGTCCCTACCTAGCTGGATATATGTATTCAAGAGAATTTATTTTAGTTTTTTTTTTTTAATGTTCTTTCCTGTGATTCTCCCAATTTTGGGATTTGTGAACTAGACAGAAAGCATCCAAGTCCTAAGTTTTTAGCTGAAAAAATTTACACGGGCCATTTTCTTCTGAGCCTAAAGGTGAAAAGAAGCAAATTTTACTAGTTCTCCTTAATTTCAGCTTAAATTCTAGTTTCAGGTGAAATAATTAATCTAGAGAAAACTAAGTAATTATTCTAAGTATTTCTTCACTGCTAAAATGGAGACATAAAACTCGGCTTACAGAATTTGTTGGCATTCTACTTATTACATTTCTATGTTAAGTAACTCTAACTTTAGTAATATAAAGTAGAAAAATATCAGTTAAATATAGACTATGGTCAACTGAAGAAATAAAATGCAAGCATAAAGAAACCAGTAAAACTACAACAAAATAATTTCTGATAATATGCAAGAGATATGCAAGAATATAAAATCTCTAACCCAAATAATGTAAAATATGTAGCTAAATTAACCTTTCACCTTTGAGCTAGGTTTCTTACTATTAGAGAAAGAGTTTATAGGAGCCAGAGAAATAGCATGGAGGTAGCACATTTGCCTTGCATGCAGGAGGACTGTGGTTCTAATCCCAGCATCCATATGGTTCCCCCTACCTGTCGGGAGCGATTTGTGAGCGTAGAGCCAGGAGTAACCCCTGAGCACTGCCGGGTGTGATCCAAAAACCAAAAACCAAAATAAATAAATAAATAAATAAAAGGAATAGAGAAAGAGTTTATAACTAAGAAAAGAGAAAGAAGAGCATAAACCTTTTGGAATTTGACAAGTCAGGTCACAATATGAACTGACTTGTTCCTAAATGTATATATCAACAGATACACACTGATCCAAGTTTAGGCATTATGTATACACTGATTACTGCACATGCATAAACTTTTATGACAAATAGAAACAAGAAAAACCTGGGTCAGATCTTGGTTTCTAAGATATTTCTCCAATAAAATGAATCAAAGGTCTTTAGAAAAATTACATGTTCTAGTACTGAAATAGACTAAAGAGAAAGGACTTGTCAAAACAAAACAAAACAATTTAGGGTTAAAACTAAATGACCATCCAGTGGCACAAGATAAAATAATTTAAACACAAGATAAAACAAATTTAAAGTAATAAAATAATAGAGTAGAGGATCATAGATCCAAGTATGAAATAAAGATACATAAACCTATGCCAATATAAATAATCTATCAAATAAATCAATGGGGGACATACTATTGTTACAGAATCCCAAATAATGATCTAAATATGCAGAAAGAAAATTTTGATTCACTCCCAAATTTGAATATTAACTGGGCTGAGAAATTCACTTTTTAAGGCAAAAAAATAGGAATTTTATAAAGATAGCTCTGAAAACACCATCTTACTTAAGTGAGTAAAATTGTCATTCTCTGCATTAAGTTGTGTGATAAAAGCACTCCTACTATGACCTAATAAGAAGGACATTCATTGTACCTTTGTGATATTCTTCCTTACATTCAAAATCAAAGTTCAGGCATGAAAAGATCCTGAGTTAATCTACCAGTTCTAGGACCATTAGTCTTCACATATGTAAAGATCATTTAAAAAGGAAGTGGGACTGAAACACCCGTAACAATTAAAAAAGTTTACATTGATATACAACATCAAGGCAATGTTGCTATCTGGATGAACATTTGAGACAGACACAAAGGGGCATCATATAGAAAAAGAAGAAAAATCCAAATAAAGTCTGAGTTTAGCTAATTATGATATAGTAATGATTATCTTTTGGATAAATGATCCCCAATTATCTAAGAGATTGTATTAAGAAATAAAGTCAGTCAATATACAAGAACACTTTGTTTGCAATCTTTTGAAAGTCTGAAGTTAAATCAGAATAAGATGTCATGTTTAAAAGTTTAACTTCTTATTAAATTGCTTTAAAACCTTTTTCAAGAATGACAGAAGGTTGTCCTCAGGAAACTTCCCAACTGGGTAGATGAATGCTGCAATCTGATTTTGGCCCATGGCATTCAGTAAGTTATTCTGAGTAGGAGATGGCAATTCAGTTGTTCTCTTAATAGTAGCCCGAGGAACTCCAAAAACTGCATGTACCATCACAATGATCCTGCCCCACACTGCTCCATCATCTCACATGCAGAGGAGAGAGACCATAGTCTGGAACAGCAAGAGTCCACATATATCCTCATTCCTCCTGACAACTGGGCTCCATGGTGGGCCACACAGCATGGGACTCTGATAACACTGAGAGGGTGGAGTCTGGTTGTGAACCAGCTGCTCAATTAATCTTTTCTGCTTCAACAATCTAAGCAACTCATTCAGCTGGATGCTTAAATGCAAGGATTTTAACTGAGTCTTAGGCATACTCAAATGTATGTCATTCCTCCCAAAGAGGCGGAATCACATACTTATCCAATTTGCCAGCTGACAATTTGGCCATCTCGCTGTCTGCGTCTCAAAACCAATTGCAACAGACACATTGCTCATCCTGAGTGAGACTAGATGAATGTGTCAGAAGCCAGACCATTTTCAGGCTCTATTTGTTAAATTCCTCTGTGTTTTCTCTGTCTCTTTTAACAGTATAATAGAAGAGTCTACCTTCAAAAGATGTTAGATGTCCAATCAAATTCAAATTATGCTTTCTAGAAATGTCACCCATCTCACACCAGCTCCAAAAATTAATCCACGAGAAGACTTAAAGATTGTCACGTATTCACCCTGGAATTTATCATTGTTTTTACCTTCTGATTTCTTCCATAATGCCAAAAAGGTTTTTTCTTCATCATATTAATATATACCTACTATGAATGACCTCAGTGATCCCTGAAATATCATTTGATCAAATGAGCTCTGTTTGAGTTCTGTAGAACAGATTTCTTTAAGCATGAATTCCAATTTAGAAAGCCTATATACAAAGCAGCATCAGAGCCTGGTGTACCTAGCAAGGAAAGTTTTTTTTTTTTTAAAGTTTTCAGAATGTTTCTTCTCTACATCCTGCATGTGTCCCCTGGCTTTGTTGGAGAACTGTCCCCAGATACTTCTCAGCTCTCTTCCTTCCCCCCACAGATACCTGGGCATAGATTCATTACTCTTTAGATGACCAGATTTTCTTGTCCTCTGAGCTCATTCACCAGACCAGCTTCTGCATTAAGGGTTTCAACAAAACCAAGAGAAGAAAAGTAGAGAAAGAAGAGAAATTTTAAGCCAAATATTGGTTTCTTATTTTCTATAGATATACAGAAATGTATACAGAGTGATTCCCAGCGCTGGCATTTTTAGAGTATTTGATTACAGAATACCAACTACAACAATGATGGAGCAGAACTTCTGGAACCATAAAGGAAGATTCTATCCTAGACTTTTTCTGAGGATCTGTGCAAATACCAAGATCTCTAATGACAGAGGACTGATTTTGACAACCATAATTGAGCAGAATGTTTCCTGGCATTATAAAAAGACCTTGTGGTTCAATAATGAGCATATCCAGAGCCTGTCATTTTTCCCATGACAATATGCTTCAAGGGTAGAGAAACCCTGTATCTCACTTAGGCCAAGGAATACCCTTTCTAATTTTCCCAATACTTACTGTGCCTATGCAAAAAAAAAAAAAAAAAAAAAAAAAAAAAAAAAAAAGATACCCTTCAACAGATGAATGGCTAAAGAAATTGTGGTACATATACACAATGGAATATTATGCAGCTGTCAGGAGAGATGAAGTCATGAAATTTTCCTATACATGGATATACATGGAATCTATTATGCTAAGTGAAATAAGTCAGAGAGAGAGAGAGAAAGACGCAGAATGGTCTCACTCATCTATGGGTTTTAAGAAAAATGAAAGACATTCTTGCAATAATAACTTTCAGACACAAAAGAGAAAAGAGCTGGAAGTTCCAGCTCACCTCATGAAGCTCACCACAAACAGGGATGAGTTTAGTTAGAAAAATAACTACGTTTTGAACTATCCTAATAATGAGAAAGCCTGTCTAGAGTATGGGCGGGGGTTGGGTGGGGAGGAGGGAGATTTGGGACATTGGTGATGGGAATGTTGCACTGGTGATGGGTGGTGTTCTTTACATGACTGAAACCCAAACACAATCATGTATGTAATAAAGTTGTTTAAATAAAAAAATTTAAAAAAAGAAAAAGAAAAGAAAAAAACACAAAACATTGCCACACAAGCCCTACTTTCCTTGTTTTTTGGTTGTTGTTGTTGTTGTTTAGTATTTGTTTATTGTGGCTGTTGTATATATTTTTGTTGCTTCTTCTTTTTTCCCCCTTTCTTCTTTTTGTTTTTGTTTTTTTTTTGGGGGGGGGATGGGATCACACCTGGCAGCACTCAGTGGTTATTCCTGGCTCTATGCTCAGAAATTGCTTCTGGCAGGCTTAGGGGACCATATAAGATGCCGGGATTCGAACCTTCTACATCCTTCTACATGCAAGGCAAATGCCCTATGTCCAAGCTATCTCTCCGGCCCCAACCCCCTTTCTTTTTTTAAATTGATATTGATAGCTCCTAGAAAGACTCCTCCCAGATTTTGTTTTCCCAAAAGAACCATAGAACTTGAATTATCTTGTCTGTCTCATAAATTGAGGAGGGAAAAATGTGGATGGTACCAGGAGTAAGCAGACAAATGAACATTTAGTGACTTTGGGTCACTGACAACAGAATCAAGATCTAGAACAAGTTATATACAAAGGGGACCTGTTACTCTAGCAGTAAAAGGGATAACGAGGAGGGAGCAAGTATGGGATGCAGGCTGGGAACAGGGGCTAGGGAGGAGAACTCTGGAAGTGGGAATGGCCCTAATTTATTGTCACTATGTACATTAAATATAATTGTGAAAGGCTTGTAATTCACATTGGTCACAATAAAAATAAATAAATAGGGGCCGGTGAGGTGGCGCTAGAGGTAAGGTGCCTGCCTTGCAAGCGCTAGCCAAGGAAGGAGTGAGGTTTGATCCCCAGGGTCCCCCCAAGCCAGGGGCAATTTCTGAGCGCTTAGCCAGAAGTAACCCCTGAGCATCAAACGGGTGTGGCCCGAAAAACCAATAAATAAATAAATAAATATATAAATATATTTTTAAAAAATTAATAAAACATGCTGGCACGGTGGTGGTAGAGATAAGGTGTCTGTCTTGCCCACACTAGATAGCTTAGGATGGACCGCGGTTTGAATCCCTGGCATCCCATATGATTCCTCAAGCCAGGAGCAATTTCTGAGTGCATAGCCAGGAGTAAACCCTGTGCATCACTGGGTGTGGCCCAAAAATGAAAAACAAACAAACAAAAATTTAATAAAAAGAGGACACAAGCAAATAAAGATACATACCCTGCTAATGAATTGGCAGGATTAACATCATGAAAATGGCAATACTCCCCAAAGCATTGTACAGATTTAATGCAATCCCACCAAATACCCATGATCTTCTTCAAAGAAGATCAAACCCTCCTGAAATTCATTTGGAACAATAACACCAATGAATAGCTAGTGCAATTCTTGGGAAAAGGAATATGGGAGGCATCACTTTACTCCATTTTAAATGGTATTACAAAGCAATAGTTATTAAAACAGCATGGTATTTGAATAAAGACAGGCCCTCAGATCAGTGGAATAGACTTGAGTATATTCAGAAAATCTTCCCAAACATGCAATGAATTAATCTTTAATAAAGGAGCAAAAAAAGGCAAAATAAAGCAAGGAAAGCCTTTTCAAGTGATGTTGGTACAAAAGGTCAGTCACATACAAAAAAGCAAACTCAGACATCTATCTAACACCATTCACAAAGGTCAAATCTAAATTGATTAAAGACCTTGATATCAGACCCCAAGCCATAAGGTATATAGAACAACACATAGGTAAAACACTCCATGACATTGAGACTAAAGGCATCTTCAAGGAGGAAACATCACTCTCCAAACAAGTGAAAGCAGAGATAAACAGTGAAACTATATTAAGCTTAGAAGCTTCTGCACCTTAAAGGAAATAGTGCCTAGGATGCAAAACCACCCACAGAATGAGAGAAACTATTCACCCAACACCCATCAGATAAGGGGCTAATATCTAAGATATACAAGGTACTGACTGAATTTAACAAGAAAAAATAACATTTAACCCCATAAATAAATGGGGAAAATAAATGAACAATTTCTCAAAGAAGAAATACAAATGGCCAAAAGGTATATCGAAAAAAGTTTCATATCACTAATTATCAGGGAGATGCAAATCAAAACAACATTGAGGTACCATATCACAGTACAGAAGACTGGCACACATCACAAAGTACAAGAACAATCAGTGCTGTCAGGGATGTGTGGAAAAAGGAACTCTAATTTACTGCTAGTGGGAATGCCGACTACTCCAACCTTTATGAAAAACAATATGGAGATTCCTCAAAAAACTGGAAATTAAGCTCCCATATGATCCATCTATACCACTCCTAGGGATATACCTTATGAACAAAAAAGCACAATACAAAAATTCCTTCCTCACACCTATATTTATTGCAGCACCATTTACAATAGCCAGACTCTGGAAACAACCAAGACACCCTTCAACAGATGAATGGCTAAAGAAACTGTGGTACATATACACAATGGAATACTATGTAGCCATCAGGAGAGATGAAGTCATGAAAATTTTCTATACATGAATGGACATGGAAACTATTATGTCGAGTGAAATATGTCAAAGGGAGAGAGATAGACACAGAATAGTCTGACTCATCTATGAGTTTTAAGAAACATGAAAGACATTATTGTGATATTGCCCACAGAAATAGAGATGAGGACCAGAATGACTGGCTCATGATATGAAGCTCACCACAGAGTGGTGAGTGCAGTTAGAGAAATAACTACACTAACAACTATCATAACAGTGTTAATGAGTAAGAGATGTAGAATGCCTGTCTTGTATATAGGCAGGGGTGGGGGAGGAGGAATATGGGGTATTGGTGGTGGGAATGCTGCCCTGGTCAAGAGGGTTATTCTGTTTAATGACTGGGACTCAACTACAATCATGCTTGTAATCGTGGTGCTTAAATAAAAATATTATTTAATAAAATAAATTTAAAAACAAATGAAAAAAGTGTACCTTATTTACCAAGCCACTAGGTGACACTGCCTTTACTTCAGTTTGCAATGACCTAATTTAAAAAGAGCTAATATTCTTGGTAGATAAGTCTATAGTCTTTTGAAATTAGAGGGTAAAGAGAGGTGGCAAAACTATTGGAGAATTAAAAAGAAAACAATGTCTGCCTTAGGCTTGCCCACAAGGCAGAAGGCAAGTACCTGCTTCTCCAGTAACAGGTGTGAACCATGTGGCTTTTCCAGGTGCAAGTTCTGGGTAAAGATACCTCTCATATCAATTTGAGCAAAGTATCATCAGAAAGTGGAGTGCATGTAAGGCAAAGTATTGAAAGTATAAGTATAAGACGGAGGGAAGTTACCCAGGACCAGTCATATCCATATAATCAGATATCAGTCTGATATCTGATATATAATCAGTCACATATAATGGGATGGAACAGACTGACACTCATCAGTACACATGACAAGTAAGAGCACTTACTCTAGAGACAGACTATAAAACAATACAAATTATAATGAGTCTTTTTTGGTTGGTATATTTGATTTCATTTTTTTACTTTCTTTCATTATGCTCCATGGATAGTTTTTTAGTGTAAATGCTCATTCATGCCTTTTGGGGTGAACACTGCTGTATCCAATAATGTATAACAGGAAAGGGCTGATAGAAACCAAAGCAATAATACAGCAGGTAGGTCACTTGCTTGCACTTAGCCAACTTAGCACCACATATTGTCACCTAAGTCTTTCTAAGAGTGATAGCTGAGTACAGAGCTAGAAGAAAGTACAGCCAGATGTGATGCCCCAAAATAAGGGGTACTTGAATTAATAAGTAAATAATAGAGAAGGCAGACAACTGCAAATACTGGAAAAAATTGTAGACCCCACTTGTTTGATTCTTTCTGGCCATATTTTCATGATAAATAGAAATAATAATGGAGAAGGAGGTTTATCCTCCCCAGTTAGCCCACCAGAGGAGGAGAAGCTGAAGAGACTGTCCAAGAAGAGACTATCTAAAGAAGATTGGCATCCCACAAATTTCCTCCACCTCCACTCAGCAGGACTTCTGTGTTGTCTTATTACCCCACTGTAGATAATAATGGCTGCCACAGTCCCCAACAGATGGTCTTTCAAGTAGAGGCAGATTAAAACTACCACAAAGAAACCCTGGGGAGAGGATCTCAAAAAATTTCTTCCAAACTACCCTCTGCTGCTTCTGCCAGCTGTCTAGCCCATGATACAACCAATAATAGCAACATACACATTCCCACATCCACATACATACAGTTTTTTGTTTATTTCTTCTTTAACAAGCTTTCTTTCACTACTATAGTTTTTGCTATATTTCCTTGAGATTCTCACTAGCATATAAAGTTCTAACATATTGTTATCTTGTTAAAAATTCAGTTTCTAAGGCATATAAAAACTTTATAAAATATGACCCATTTTTATGAAAAACTAAACTGCTAATTATTTATTTGTTGAAACATGTTATATTAAGCATATACTGGAATAAATTGTTTACTTTTCCCAACAACCCTTTTTTTCAGGCCACACCCATTTGATTCTCAGGGGTTACTCCTGGCTAAGTGCTCAGAAATTGCCCCTGGCTTGGGGGGACCATATGGAAAGCTGGGGGATCGAACTGCTGTCCTTCCTTGGCTACCGCTTGCAAGGCAGACACCTTACCTCTAGTGCCACCTCGCCGGCCCCTTTTCCCAGCAACCCTATGAAGCAGATAGTCTAGAAGTTACTCTACAAAAATTGATGAGCAAAGAGATTAATTGTCATTTTTATATCAATTAATTATCATGTCATGCTTAAAGCAGGACCTGGGTTCAAACTAATAAACATTTATTAGCTTCTGTTACTTGAATTCTAAAACCTTTAGAACTGTTAAGAAAGTGGATATATCCCAGAAGTCATGGGAGATTTGGATGCTTAAGAAGTTAAAGACTGGAAAAATAAAAAGAAGTTAAAGACTGGGCTGGAGCAATAGCACAGCGGTAGGGCATTTACCTTGCACATGGATGACCCAGGACAAACCTGTGTTCAATCCTCAGTGTCACATATGGTCCCCAAGCCTAACAAGAGCAATTTCTGAGCACAGAGCCAGGAATAACCCAAATGTCAGAGGGTATGGCCCCAAAACAAAGAAAAATAAAGAAGTTAAAGACTTGAGGCCTGAGAGATAGAAGAGATAGAACAGTAGATGGGGATTGCCTTACATGTGGCTGACCTGGGTTTGATCCCTGACACCCCTGAGCAACATCAGAAGTAGTCACCCCACTAAAAGAAAAAGGAAGAAGTAAAATGTGTAGAGAGCTCAAGGGTTAAAAAAAAACCTCAGATATTTTCTTCTCAAACATCAAGTCTTTTATCAAAGAAACCATGCAATGCAATCTCATGAGGTAAATTGGATAGCAATGAATAAAATACCAAGCAAGAGAAAGCATCTAAATTCTGCCTCTCATAACCATTCCCATTTGTCTCCCCACCTCATTTCCTGTGAAAATGCCAAAAGTCATAAATTTATGCCAAGGATGATGAAAGTCTCAAAGTAAGCAAACACAAAGGCCTAACTAGTGCCTTTCTCTGTTCTGTCTGTGAAAAGTCCTTTTATCTGAGAGGAGATGGTCTTTCTCCACCTTTTCACTTTATTCATCTTTAATATATTTAGGTACTTTAAATTACAATGAGCACAATTTTCATGGGAAGATATATATTGTTTTTATGGGTCACCTGAGTAATTAGCTGTGAACTAACAATTCAGCACAGACTGAGGAGAACATCTGTCTCCAAAAGAAACCATCCCTGCAGAGCTCAAAAAAGTCAAGGAGAGAAACAATTCAAGGCTCTCTATCAGCAATTATCTTGGAAGTCAAACACTCTCTCCTCTAGGGGCCCACAGGAAAATTGAGCCATTGACGAGCCATTGAATGGGGCTGAAGTAACTTAATTAACTGAAGGGTGTGAAATTCAAGAAGATATAGCAGGTTGGCACATTTAGAAGGTCTCTTTCACATAAGCTGTCCTTTTTGTCTTCAAAAGAAAGGGTCTACTCATGGATTTTTATTTTACAGTCAATTAGTGATGATTTTATATGATTTCAATCTATATAAATAAATTTCATACATGACTTAGCCAATTTTCATTTATATAACTGTTTTCAACTGTCATCTAAAAGTGAATTAAATTTTATTTTGCACTTGAAAAAAAAAAGAAAGTGTCTAAAGTCTCTTCCCTCTTAGTCCCCTTTACAATAGAGAAGGGAACCAGTAAGTTCTGGAACAAATGTTTGTGAAGTATGCCAGTGGGAGAGACTCTAAGGAAGTTTAGATTCCTAGGGAACATAACATACTCTCTAAATTCCTCTCTTTTCCCCAACTTCATGACATGCTCACCACCCACCAAAATGGTGACTAGAAATAACAAGAATTCTGTGTTTTCTATACCTATCCCTTTCCATTGTTTCAGAATTCCTGTTCTTGGATGCACAGAATGTGAGTTAAAGGAAATGGGAGACAAAAGATGTAACTATAAGTGTAGGATAGAGACAAGACCAAAAACTTCAAATTTGGAAATTTTTAATTACTGCCTATGGCAATCACTTTGACTATCAATTCATAGCATTATTCTGAGTATTATTTTATGTCTTCTACATAAAATGAGACTAAGAATTGTTCCATTAATAAAAAGTACCATATCTAAATGCACAAATATTTCTTATACCATAATTCCCTAGTAGTTTCCTTCTCTCAATTTTTTCTAACTAATAATAATAGATTTCATTTATATAAATGGTTAGAAAATATACATCTGCTGATGTTTTCAACTTATAAATTCATAATCTAATTTAGTAGTTTAATTGATAAATTCTTGCATCTGACCCAATTCGGGGAAAGTAGAGATGTCCTGCACCAGAGAAAAGTGTTGCCACCCATGAGGCAGACAGGAACAGACTAAAAAGTCAGCTTATATCTCCTTTTTATTAACTGTCTTCAGCTCAAAATGATCCTTATGCAGTAGTATTGTTTGGGGTGGCATACTCAAATCCCCTAGGAGTATATTGTGATGAAGTGGACTCAGTACAGAAAGTAATGCTATTTTAATATTTGGAACTCAATGTAAATCAGCATATTTACATACAAGTGAAAAAGTCCTGTGATCTCAACAAAGGAAAAGACATTTAATAAATTTCAACACCTGTTCAAAATTAAAGATAAAAAAACAACAGAATAAGAACAGGAAGAAAAACCTTTGATTTGTTCAAAGATATATTCTTTTTTTTTTTTTTTTGGTTTTTGGGCCACACCCGGTGACGCTCAGGGGTTACTCCTGGCTATGAGCTCAGAAGTCACTCCTGGCTTGGGGGACCATATGGGACGCCGGGGGATCGAACCGCGGTCCGTCCAAGGCTAGCACAGGCAAGGCAGGCACCTTACCTCTAGCGCCACCGCCTGGCCCTCAAAGATATAAAAAATTATTATAGCCAAGATGCATTTTAATGCTACACATAATTACATCATATATGAACAATGACAATATTTCTTCTAACTTTCTATAGATTGCTTTTATGTTTGTTTCTCAGTATTTCTAGCAACCCCTTCAATGATGTCAAAGATAATAGCAATGTGAGTGGACATACATTTTTGGTTCCTTCTGATGCAAGAATATAAAGTCTAGAACTACTATTACTTATTTTTTAATTATAAGCACAGATAAAAATTTATCTGATGATTTTTTGAGATTAGTGTTTATCTTTTGGGAAGGTAATACAAGAAAGGGGTAGAAGAAAACCACATATATGGTAGAAACAGTCTGGATCTCTCCTAGTTTTAGTTACTTGAGTCTAAGTGTATTTAAATAAGCTGTGTGTTTGAGATTTGTGCATATACTGAGTATTTGATAACCCCCAATAAGAAAATTAAGTATGTAAAACATATATTTTGGAGGTATATATATATATATATATATATATATATATATATATATATATATATATAAAAAACATACTTTTCTTGGTTTATTTTGTTTATTTGTTTTGGTATCACACCTAGAAATGCTCAAGTCTTATTTCTAGTTCTGCACTCCGGGATCATTCATTCCTGGTAGGCTAAAACAGATTATATAGTCTATGCTGGAGATCAAACCTGGGTCAGTCCTATCCACTGTACTATCTCACTGACTCATTTTTTTAAAGTTTAATTTCTGACATCTCTCTTTCCTATTTGCCCCACATCTTGGAAATCTAACAAAAAAGCCAGGAAGATAATCCTAAGAGGTAAGCACATGCCATGCATGCTCATGATCATTCACTTTTCATTACATGGCCTCAGAACCATTATGGATAGCCTAAAGGTTCCCTGAGCACTACAACACTAGACCTGATTTAGCACACCCCGCATACACATCCCTCCAGGATCCAGGGACTTCTAAGCACCACCAAGGAGGTCTTTATGAGAATAAAAGACCTGAGTGTTCACTGTTTTGGTGCTAATGGGAAATTCAAATCACTCAAGCTCCTGCCCAAGGGTGGAAGAGGTAACCCAAGCTCACTTCCTAACCAAACTACTATAAGAAACTTGAGCTCATCCCTGTTCCTGATTCTCTTAATCTAATTATCATAAATATGTATGGAATAAATGGAGAGACATTTGGTAAGCCTGAGGTTAAAAATAGATCATTTGAACTGGTGAAAAAAGTAGATGGGAGAATGGTAATACCACATTCACAGTTAAACAAATCTACTGAGAGTTACGGAAAAAGATGTCATCTGGTAAATACATAAAAGTTGCAGAAATTCTGAAATAAAGATGTCAGGAACTTCACTTCTCATTTTATGAAACAGCAGGCAAGCAGGTCTCTCTGGAAATGTTCCACCCTCTGGTGAGCACAATACAGCTCTATGTAAAAATATAGAATATATTTTATATACAAAATCTATAAAAATATGAACAGATAAAAAAACACAAACCCTGCTGCTCTGTGGTCATCAGTATGGCCTCTCTAGAGGATGTTTTCTTCTAAGTTAGCTTAGTGATGCATTGAAAGAGGTAACCTGGGGCCGGAGTAGTGACACAAACGTTAAGATGTCCCCCGAGCCAGGAGCCATTTCTGAGTGCATAGCCAGGAGTAACCCCTGAGAGTTACTGGGTGTAGCCCCAAACCAAAAATAAATAAAGAAAAAGGGAACCCTAGAAGGAGGAGGTGCAGGACCAGGACTACTATCACTGCACAAGGATGTTCCTAATTGGGTATAAGTTCTGTCAGAATTGTGGGGTTCCTCTGGGCTACCTATAGAAGCCCCAACAGTCCAGAATCAATGTTGGTATGGGGGGGTAAAGTATAGTATAGGGGTTTAAGTAATTTCCTTGCATGTGCCCACTCAGTTCAAATCTCCAGCACCACATTTGGTGCCTCCAGAGATTACACCTGAGCACAGAGCCAGATATAGTCCCATAGCACTTAGAGCTGATGTGTCCCAAAGATATCTCTAAAGAGAAAGGCTTTTTTGAAGGATGATTTTCCATGGTAGCCTCTGCAAGCAGCCACACAGCCTTCCCTACTTCCTCTTGCATTCCCTCATGCATGAGGAAACCCTTTTCGGGTGTCCTGGGTAGAAGCAGCAGCTCTGCAATATCAAATATACAGTCTCCTGGGAGGGATGTCCAGGCCTTCTCCAATGACCTCTAGCCTACAATGTCTATTAAAAATGTAGATGCAACTAGAAAGATAATCCAAGAGTTAATGTACTTGGCTTGCATGCAGTTAATTCCAGTTCTACCCCTGTGTGGAGTAATTTTCAACCTATTCAGGATAATCATTCTTTGCATATGCTTATCCCATCTGGGCAGGAAGAACCTCTGAACTGGCCTCCTAACCTTATTTGTTTCTCACCATGGAGGTGGTCATACTTTTACCACAGCTTGCCTATCGGCCTGCGATTGAACCTTTTGCCTGCTGGAAGACAGCTTGTGGTGGAAGTTCCTGAACCTGTTTTATTTCCCTAACCTATGTGGATTAACCTGTGGGACTCCTGTATCGGAGTCACTTCCAGAACCATGTTCCCTAATCCCCCTAGGATAGGAATATAAGTTTTTTTCTACAACCCTGGCCCATATATGGCTCCCCAAGCATGGCCAGAGGTTACTCCTGAACACAGAGCTCTGACTTTATTAGGTAAGTGATTTAACAAAAACAAAATAAACACACACACACACACACACACACACACACCCCTCATGAATGCAGGTTGAATTTGAAAATTTGAAGGTACCATACTTGCTATAAGTTTTTTCATACCTAATCTAGTCTATACTTCCACAGACAGTAGAATTGAGGCACAAAGTTTGAACATGCACACTTGTTAAGATCACATGGATCAGAAGTAGACAAGCTCAATTCAAGTTCTTGATTCTATATTCATTGCTCTTTCTAAAATGTCCCACAGACTTCTCCTTATAAAACATTATCCTAAAGTAGCCACCTGGTCCTATTTGAAAGTATGGTTTTGAATAACCAAACAAGCTCATCGTCATAGAATTATTTTGCTATATAGCTACAATACTGATTTTCTAATAGAGGATTATAAATAATAATTAAAATAATCAAATTATTTTTGTGTATAAACTTTATCTTTTGGAGAGGTTTACTTTCAAATGCAATCAATATACAGTCAGAATATTTGGTCTAGTGAAACTTCCCAGGCCATCCTCACCATAAATATCTTTGCTAATTAGTCTCATTGCAACACCAGTTTATAATCATGTGAACATTTAAGTGCGTACTTAGCGATGGCTGTCTAGTGGCTAAAAGTAGCTAATGCAGCTTCCAGAGGTGCCTAAAATTACCCCAAAAGAACAGTTTTAACACTAGGAAAATACTCTCACTGATGCAAGTGTCTAGCAATTTGAGGAAGGAAATCCATCAGCTCTTCAGGGTACCCTGGCCATTTTTGCAATTTAGCATTTGGAGAAATGGTTGGCACTTGCATACACCCCAAAAAATGAGCCTAATTTCGTTTTATGCCCCATCTCTCACTCCACTAGTACAAGCTCAATTTTGCAAAAAGCATCAATCTAATGAAAGCACTAAAAGAACAGGCAGGCACAAAGAAAGGAGGGGGGGGAGGGAGGGAGAGAGAGAGAGAGAGAGAGAGAGAGAGAGAGAGAGAGAGAGAGAGAGAGAGAGAGAGAGAGAGAGAAAGAGAGAGAGAGAGAGAGAGGGAGGGAGGGAGGGAGAGAGAGGAGAGGAGAGGAGAGGAGAGGAGAGGAGAGGAGAGGAGAGGAGAGGAGAGGGGAGGGGAGGAGAGGAGAGGGGAGGGGAGGAGAGGGGAGGGGAGAGGGGATGGGAGGGGAGAGGAGAGGAGAGGAGAGGAGAGGAGAGGAGAGGAGAGGAGAGGAGAGGAGAGGAGAGGAGAGGAGAGGAGAGGAGAGGAGAGGAGAGGAGAGGAGAGGAGAGGAGAGGAGAGGAGAGGAAAAAGACAGATGTCCCTTTAGATGGAAGGTAGGTGTAGAGCTTTACGCCACCAAAAATAAACAGTAGTTTTGACACCAAAATTAGTCATTTGGAAGGGCATCCAAGGAATATTCAATGAACTCAAAACTTTCACAGATGTTGGAGAAATTTACTCACGTAGAAGTCTCTTCATTTACAAGTTTTAGCATGAATTTGCTTTAAATGGTAAAAGGCTTTTATCTGATTTTCTGCTGAGTCATACAAAAAATCTTATTTTTTTTTTAGGACACACTTTAATACTCTGAGGAAGTTAATAATGTGTATTCACAAGATTTTGTACACAGTAGATACTTGCAAATTTGTTTAGCATAAATTGACATTGAGTCTGCCTAAGCACACTGTGAGCCCAGCACTAAGAGTTTATTGGCACTGTATTAATCATCCACTCTGTGTATTCTGGAGCAGTGAAGAAGTTTGTCTTCATTTCACAGAGAGCAAATGAGTAAACTCACAGCAGATTCGGAGTGAGCTAGTAATTGGTGAAGCCACCTCTCTGATTTCCAGGACATCAGAAATATCATATTATATATTGTAAGTAAGATAAAAATAAGACATTGCAGTGATTGAGTATTTGAAGAAGATCGCATGTAAATTGTGTTGAATTCTGAGATAGGAAGGTATGATGAAACATGGCCAATGCACAATAGTTTAGCTTTGACCTTTGAAGCCAGCTTTCCAAAGGATTATACTGTTCTTGAAATGCCATTTCTGATCAGTTACTGATGTGTCAAGTGAGGGATTGTGCCTCCACATCACTCTGCCCTTTCAGATTGTTTGCCATGCAGTTCACAATCTGATAAATAAATGAGGAGGAATAAAGAAGATGAAGCAGAAAATGTAGGTTGATGATAGAGATTTACCAATAGAAAAGCTGCCATCTACACTACAGCTACCCTTTTACAACTGGGCTTACTGTGTGGAGAAAATAATAAGCTCTCCATTTGCTTCTCTGGGTCAGTTTCCTCATCATAAAAGTGAAAGCATTAAAAAATAAAGTTTTCCTTTTGAAAATGTCTTCCATGCTTACAAGATTACTCCAAGAACTGAATCATGTTTTCCATGTGCAGGACACCTGAGTTTGATCCCCAGCATTGCATGGTTTCCTGAGAACCACCTGGAAGTTTTCCTGAGCACAGACCCAAGAGAAACTCATGAGCACCATTGGGTGTGGCCCACAAAAGTCAGAAATAAAAAGAAAAAATGCATTCACTTGGCGCTGTCAGCTCATTTCTACCCTTTGATCCATCTGCAAGTCCTTGGTCCTCTGCTTTCCATATCAGAATTCAGCACCTTCCAAACATCTTTACAGTCACATAAAATCCTCCATAAATCTAAGTTAGTAGAGATGAGAGGAAAACAGACAATAAAAAAGCCATTAGTCTGGAGAAAGAAGTTTTGTTTTTGGAATGAGGAGATGTTCCTATATATGCGTCTCTGCTGAGTGTTTGTTCACTTTTTGCAGTGATCATGTGATCTGGTAAGATCCAAGAGAGCAGAACACAGCAGCACAGAACAAATATTAAAGTGTCTAAATACTACCCAATTCTATAATCCCACAGATGCAAAATGGGTATTTCTCACTTCTTTGATGATCAATAGACTATTTTATCAGGATCGTTTTTCTAATTAAGTACATTGAAAAAAAAAGTCATATATTTTCTAGTCATGCTCAAGTGGAATATTATAGAAATGTTTAGAAAGGGTGAAATAAAAGTGAAATAGATACCTAGTTATTATAACAGTTTTATATTATTCAAAATAATTTGTCAAGGATAATTGCTTGAATATTGGGGCCCAAAATTAAGGATCCCATGATCAACTCAATCCCAGAGGCACCTGACCCAGGAAGAATCTATTGGAATTAAAAATAGAAATCTTATATACGTGGGTTTCTATTGTAAAATTGACATCAAATTGACATCAAATTCTTTCTTTACTAAATCTTAAACATATTAGAACAGAAACTTCAGAAATCACTCCTGAAAATTCTTAGCCATCTGTTGCCAATCTGGGTAATGCTAGTTGGTTAAGACAGACTTCACTAATGTACTGAAAATGGATACTATGTAAAGGTGAAAATGAAAATTTATTCAAACAGGTGATGCTGAGCCTCAGATTTGCAACATGCACCTAAAAAATTAACCTAGCTTCAAAGATACTCATAAATACTCATCCCAAAATTGTGTGCTATTCCAGTTCAACAATCCCAGATTTAAAGCGCATGCGCCCTGGAAAGACCAGCTCACTAGATGAAGCTCACCACAAATAGTGGTGAGTGCAGCTAGAGAAATAACTACACTGACAATTATGATAACAATGTCAATGAGTGAGAGAAGTAAAATGCCTGTCTCAAATACGGGTGGTAGGGAGAGATGGGGGACATTGGTTATGGTAATGTTACACTGGTGAAGGGTGGGGGTGTTTTTTTATGACTGATCCCCTGGCATCCTGTATGGTCCCCCAAGCCAGGAGCAATTTCTGAGTGCATAGCCAGGAGTAACCCCTGAGCATCACAGGATGTGACCAAAAACAAACAAAAAGATATTATTTAAAAAAAAAAGAAAAGTGCTTGCCCCATTTCCTCTACCATCACAATCTGAAACTGTCTCTCCAACCTTATCCTGGCCACTCCACTCTCCAAGTTTACCCTGATCAAGCCAGAAATTGATTTCCAAGTTCCTGGGTGCTCAAATATATTTCACAACTGATGAAGACTCAGAAAGTTATCCAAGAGAGTTGTCACCACTTTTTGACAATTCTTCAACTACTACTAAAAAAAAAAAAAAAAAAAAAAAAAAAAAGGTTTTCTTCTATTTTAAAAATCACTCATAGATAAATCAAAGTAGCTCTTCTAAGGAACACCCATGTCTATACAGCTATTCAAAAATAAACAATGTTATCCCAGGGAGGTAATTATATTTTGTAAAATGCAATGGCATTTGTTGACAGAATTCTTCCATTACCAAAGTCTCCTTTTCAAGTCAGAATCTGACTTGGTCTCTGCCTTTGGTTTTAAAACAATTTTGTGTCCTTAATATTGTCTTATCAAAGGTTAGCAAAATTAGCACATTTGAATCAGAATTTTTCAGGGTTACTATTTTGATTTTTTTTTCATCAACCCTAAATGAACATGAATGAAAGAACCAGAAGCTTCTCTCTGCCTCAGTGCTTACTCCTTGCCTTTTTTGCATTGATCTTTACTCCTCTAAAATATCCCCAAAGCAAAATATCCACTTTTCAATCCTTAGCTGGAAATCAGCAACCATCACTGGAGGATATCAAATGCTGGAGTCTGGAAAAAACATTTTGCACATCTGGTCAATTTGTTTTGTGCTGGAGGGACATTTAATCAATGTTTGTCAGACTCACTTACACATATATCATCCAAAGTCATTTTGAAAGAACCATTTCATGCCCAGGGAAATTTTCTTTTATATTTTATTCTAGATACTTATAAGATATTCTGTAAATTCTCTTGTTCCAGGAGAAAATCATTCAAATCACCCACATATCAGAACTTTGACATATAAGAACAAGTAATGCTCTAAAAATATTATATTCATAGGGCTGTGGATAGATAGAAGAGATAGATAGCTCAAAAAGTTAAATATCTGTTTTTGCATGCTTGAAATTTAACCCCTGGTATTTTATATTTCCTTTGAGCACTGCCAGGACCAAGTCCTGAGCACTGAGTTAAGAGTATCACTGGGAATGTGCCATATATACTATGATAAAGATGGCGAACAATAATCCTATTGTTCATTTAAAATGAACCAAAGGCAGTAACAGGTAAAGTGAGGAAAGTAACCAATTTCTAACAAACCAACTTCCTAAATCTTTAATTATAAAGCTTGACATATTCCTTCATGTTTCTCAGATGGGACCAGTTCAGATTATAAATAGACAAAAATTGAGTTATCTTTGTCCATTGAGTTATCTCTGTACCTTCTTATATATATAAGGTGAAAATTATTAAAATACCAAATAAGAAAGAGGCTAAGAATAATTTTGTTTCCCCCATTTTTAGTGATTGGTTTCTAGAATGATATAAAAAAATTTCTCATAAAAGTAATATTAACTTGAGGCTATAGAGATAGTACAGATAAGGTGCTTGCCTTGCATGTGACTAGCTGGGTTCCATCTCTAGTATTCTATATGGCCTCCAAGCACTTCCAGAGCTTCCTGAATGCAGAGTCTGGAGTAACCCTAAGTATCACCAGATAGTGTCCAGAAACAAACAAAAAGTAAAAATAGATCACATTCAATAGCATACTTCAACCAACTAAACAGAGTAGGATTACTCACCATTCACTATGTTATCTGATACTCCTATTCATCTTATAACATAAGTGTAATTATTATTCCCATTCTATAGAGCTGGAAACTTGGGAAAGCATAGTGTTTCTTGGTGTCAACAGTAGGATTCAAATCTAGTCTTTAAGAAACTGAAGATGGGATAATTTACTAATCTTCCTTCAAGAAACACAATGCATAAAAGCATTTCAACAACTTAAGAAAATAGGAAATTAAAACAACCCTTAGTCTATCCTATCCTAAAACTTTTGAAACATTTTATATTTTCTTCTATGAAGCTCTCCTCATCTGTATGGTATTAATTAATATTTTCTTTTTAAATTAACCTATCTAATATTTCCATGTTTCTATAAAAATATCAGGATAGTATTAGTATTTACTGAAGGAATAACATTTCACGGTGTGTATAGATCATGTTTTATGATCTATAACCCTCTGATCAAGCAATTCGGTTGTTTTCAAGTTTCGATAATATTAAAAATATCACTGATTTAGAATTCAAACAATTTGTAGGCCAGGTTATTATTTCAATAAGAAAATGAGAAAAAAGTCATTGAACATATTTGTGTTATATATATATATATATATATATATATATATATATATATATATATATATATATATATATTTATATTTACGTATAGTTAGAACTGATTTCCAAATATGGAATCACTAAGCCAAGAATAGAGCTCTTGTTTCCTTTTCTTGTTAGCATTATATATTTTATTGACTTATATATTTAGGTAAAATATTTACCATGGCATTAATATTCATGTTTAAAATGCTACTTTACAACACCACCACTAGAGTTTCAATATGTCTCTCGTCCCTGGATTCATTCTCACCTGGCTTCCTCAGGTTTGTTGGTAAATGTGTTTGTTTTCATTAATCACTATATATTTCCTAGCTTTGTTTGTTTATATTTTGCATATAAGAAAGAACATCTCGTATTTGTCTCTCTCCATCTTACTCAATTCACTTATCATGATGTTCCCCACTTAGAAATATGAGTCTTAACTAGTTCTTAGTAACCTATTACAATTATTTGTAAAGTTGTTACCAATATCTAAGACTGCTTTTCATTAGTGCCAAATAATATTATGTATTATTCATAGTTTTTGGTTTTAATATAAAAATAAAAGTGGATGCATAGTGTATAAGCCTGCATTTCTTTTTTTCTTTTTTCTTTTTTTTTTTAGTTTTTGGGTCTCACTGGGCCACAGTCAGGGGTTACTCCTGGCTCTATGCTCAGAAATCACTTCTGGTAGGCTCAGGGGACCATATGGGATACTGGGATTCGAACCGATGACCTTCTGCATGAAAGGCAAACGCCTTACCTTCACGCTATCTCTCCGGCCCCTAAACCTGCATTTCTAAGATCACTAATATGACCAAAAACTTTTTCCATTTTTAAATTATTAGGTCTATTTAAATACTTTCACTTACTGAGTAAGTAAACTGAGATCAACATAACAAGTCTAATATAATAATTAGTTCTGGAATCAATTAGTTTTTGCTCAGTATTTGTTGAATAAGTAAGTACTTTTTTAAATAAAGCAATCATGTCAGTTCGGATATTCTTCCACTAACAACAATAATTTTCTTACATGCCTCTGCTTCTCTTAAAAAGTTTTGGGGCCGGAAAGATGGCATGGAGGTAGGGCATTTGCCTTACGTGCAGATGGTGGTTTGAATCCCGGCATCCCATATGGTCCCCCGAGCCTGCCAGGAGCGATTTCTGAGCATAGAGCCAGGAGTAAATAACCCTTGAGCGCTGCCGGGTGTGACCCAAAAACCAAAAAAAAAAAAAAAAAGTTTCCCCCAACCCTACTTCAGTTCAGAAATAATATTACCAGTTATTTCTTCATTTCAGAAAAGCAGTGTATCTGAACTCATAAGCAGAATATTGAAAACTTCTAACTAATCAGACTGAGTCCAATTCTAACTTCTTCTATATTGAGTTGTATGACTATTATTCTCAACTGTCCTGTCCAGCACTTTCCTAACTGAAAATAAATGTCAAATTAGAAGTCACATGGGGCACCAGAGTCCAATATTTTCCCTCTATATATGAAAGAGAAAATTGATGCTACTGAATAGTAAGACACAAGCTTATTATAGAGGCCCAGAAACTTCCTCACCATGTCAAAGTGTGGTAAAGTAGAAAGATTCTTTGAATTCCTAATATAAAGAGAAATGCTTGGGGCTGAAGAGATCCCATGGAGGTAAGGGGTTTGCCTCGCATGCATATGGTTGGTGGTTTGAATCCAGGCATCCCATATGGTCCCCTGAGCCTGGCAGGAGTGATTTCTGAGGTAGAGCCAGGAGTAACCCCTGAGCACTGCCCAAAAACCAAGAGAGAGAGAGAGAGAGAGAAACGCTCTTATACTCACTAGAGCTATATTACACTACTTCATCTGACTCTACATAGCCAACAGATGGGTGGGTTAATCCACTTTTCTCTGAATGAAAAGGATGTCACTCTAGTCATTAAGAGCATAGACTTGTTAGACATATTGGGGTTTGAAACTTGCCTACACATAGAAACCTGTGATTTAATTCAAACTCAGATAGACCAAGGCCCATAAATCTGAATATCTGCACACAAATTTTACCTCCTTGTCAAGTGTCTATAAGCATTCAATACAAAGTTCTTATCATATGCCATGTGTTATAAAGTATATTTACCAATGTTAGCAGTAATTTATTTCATCATTTTTTAATCAACTAGAAGATAGATCTTTGAATCACAAAGAGTGTGACAATTGGATTACTCAGAGGCGGGTGATCAAACTCCTTCTGCCAATTAGGAATGACTTGCTCTTTACCTTTAAGGGAACTGACTCTCTTTGAGGACTTCAGAACTCTGTAGATATGAAAGCACTTGCACTTCTATACAACACACTGTGTGACTGAGTTGGTCGTCCTCTCTCTACAACAAACACTCCATGGTGCTAATGGAAATTTAATCTATGTGGCCTTTGATATTTAAACTGAGCCCTGAATAATGGCCTCAGTTTTTGGCTCATTATCTCAAGCTCCAGTGAGCTCTTCAAACTATTATTTTCCTGATCCCCTCTACTTAGAGTCCATAAAGTGGTGAAGGTGTTTTTAGAAGAAAATGCTAAGGGCTGATACTGAAAACCCCCAGCATAATTAAACACCAGAGATTCACTAAGAACCTTAGGGATTCCAGGTCACAAATTGCCTCATGATGTTTTACAAAATATTCATCTCTGTTCTGCAGAAGCTGATTTATCCCTTTGTTCTCAAATGTGTCTGCCTTCATTGCTTGGCCAAATTATTTCTTTGGATAATTGGGAGATAGAGAACTAAAGAAAAGAAACTTGATGTTGCATGTTGATTAAGAATTAACTACAGAAAACAGAAGTTCTTATATTTGGTATCAGAAAGCAAAGGAGATAATATGCAGAAAATTTCTCTTTAGTATCACTGCATGACATGTGGCTACAGAGAGACTTGGCTTTGATGGGTTTTATGTTGTTGTTGTGTTGTCTATTTGAATTTGCTTTAATTCAATTCAGATAGATGATGCTTAGTTTTGACCTTGTATTTGATTTATTTTTGCCTATATGTAAACAGTATCTACTTCTATTTCTGCCCTCCTGCCTGCTTTTTTTCTTATATAGAATGAGAAATAATACATTAGGTCCTTAGAGGCAGGCCATTGCTTATGTTAACTTATAACATTTTTTTCCCAATGTGTTCAGTACAATTCCCCATAAAGTTACCCCATATGTGACCAAAGCAACTTGCCAAAGGAAATTAAATACAAGAGATGGAGTCAAAATGCATATCGAATATTCAGTGAATATTCAAACCAGAATATAGAAAAAACAAAAATAACACTTTGCAAATCATAAAACAGGTTTGATATTATAAATGGGAGTTTCTGCAAAGCCTTTAGCTAGAGACTAGGTGTAAAATGAGGGTGGAAAAACATACTCTGAGTCTGGAAAAGAAGAGAAAAGTCACACACAATTTTGTATCCTGTATAGTGGTTAACATAGAGTTTCAGGTGGATCATGGATCAGGTCAAACTAAATGCCAATGAATGCCTGAAATCCTGTCTTGAATGCCAGTCTCCACATAGTTTATTGGAGATGAATTTTGTGATGATTTATTTATATCTATAGGGGAGACAGGCCAATAAAGATTAAACAGCAACAAGCATGTCACATATTTGACATCTGTGTGATTCATAGCAATACTCTATTCCCAAAAACCTTGCGATTTCCAGTAATATGATAAATAGTCCCTGGAAATGCACTGCACATCATTTTTGTCTAGTGTTTTAAGACTGAATAATGTGTTTTAAATTGCTAAGAGAGTAGATACCTTAAGAGTTCTTATTAGCAAAAACAACCCCAAATGTAAATATGTGAGACTATGTCGACTGCATTTGTAGTAATCATTCTGAAAAAATACACATGCTGTACATCTGAAATTAATGTTATATGTCATTCATGACTCAGTAAAACTAAAATTAAAAATAATATTTTAAACATTGAAATAGCAAAAAAAAATGTAGTTCCTATCATTATTTTATGAAGGCAAATCTTCTACCATCTATAGCCCTGTTTTGTTACGTATAACCTTCATTGTACTTTAACATTTAACTAGTACTATATTAAGCTAGTTTCTTAACAACTCCTCTAAAAATTTCATTTAGGAATGAAACTTCTACGAAGTTACTCAAAAATATTGGAGGAAAAGTAGATATTTTCTAATGAAACAGGTGAAACTAAAAAACATGACTTTTGAGAACTATTATTAAAATAGTTTTGGCTTATAGATCTGCACTTTTTAGACAAGAAATGGATGAGTTCTTCTTTCTGTGCCTTCATTCAACAAACATTGAGTGAACCCAATAATTGTTAGTATTGCTGTAGAAGTTAAGGATATTTACAATCTTTTTTCTGGAGAAACTCATGTATTTTATAAAGATAGATAACAGCAAAATAAATTCAATAAGGCAAATGCTAAATTGAGTTTGAATAACATGTTTAAAAGCAGTAAGATAAAAGCAGCATACTCTAATGAGGGAAGCCCTAACAACCAGAAATAAGGGTTCCAAGAGAAGATAATTAAGACACATTGAAGAAGGGTCTTGAAGAATTTCAGAAAATTTACAGATGAAGAAAAGGGTAAGAATTCAAGGCAAAAGAAACAGAAGCAAGGAGATGATAAAATGACCAAAGTTCATGTTGGCAAGAGGTTACTTTGGGGGGAAAGGTATACAATGGCCAAGTTTTACCAATTTGTTCTAAATTTTTAACACTCAATTAACATGAGCCATTCTCTTTTTGAAGTTTGATATGTCCTATACTGCATTTCAAGTCATTTTATCCTAATATGTATATAAGATAAAATTACTAGGATTCCTTTGAGAGCAGTAAATAAATCCAGAAGAAATTCTTTAACAAATTGCTTGTAGCTTATGCTAACATCCTAAGTAGCTCAGAAGTGGACAATTTGGAGTTTAGAGAAAATGAGAAACTGAAATAAAAATAAGAGGGAGGGGCTGGTGAGATAGCATGGAGGTAAGGTGTTTGTCTTTCATGCAGGACAGTGGTTCGAATCCTGGCATCCCATATGGTCCCCTGTGCTTGTCAGGGGCGATTTCTGAGCATAGAGCCAGGAGTAACCCCTGAGCACTGCCGGGTGTGACCCAAAAACCAAAAAAATAAAAATTAAAAAAATAAGAGGGAGAGATTTTCTCAAAGAAGAAATGCAGATGGCCAAAAGGCATATGAAAAATACTTAACATCACTAGTCATCAGGAAAATGCAAATTCAAACAACAATGAGGTTTCATCTAACAATAAACATCACAAAGAACAAGAACAATCCTGGTGCTGGTACTGTGTGGATATGGGGAGAAAGGGACTCTCATTCATTGCTGGTGAGAATGCCAACTAGTCCAGCCTTTTTGGGAAACAAAATAGATATTCTTCAGGAAACTAGAAATTGATCAGCAATACTTCTCCTGGGGATATAACCTAGAAACATAAAAACACAATACAATAATTCCCTCTGCACCCCTAAATTCATAGCAGCACTATTTACAACAACCAGAATCTGGAAACAACCCAAGTGACCAAGAATAAAGCAGTGTCTAAAGAAACCATAGAACATCTAAAAATGGAATACTATGCAGCTATTAGAAAAAATGAAGTCATGAAATTTGCTTATACATGAATGAATATGGAAATTATTATGTTGAGTGAAATAAGTTAGAGGGAGAAGGATAGATATATATTAATCTCACACATTTATGGGATTATAAGAAAAATAAAAAGTAATCTGGTACTAATATCCATATACAATAAAGAGAAGGGCCAAGAGAGCCAGTCCATGGTAGAAAGCCTGCCACAAATAGTGGAGCATTGCAGTTAGAGCAGAGAAGAGACCACTATGACAATGGTAGTTGGAACTGATTATTTGGAACAATAATTGGGTGTTAGACAGAAATAAAGTGATATGCAAGGTATCCTTTCAGTAACAATAGTGCAAACCACACATAATGTCTAAAAAGGAAGAGAGAGGAGTAAGTATGCCTCTGAGGTGAAGGATAGTGTTGTACATTATAAGACTGAAACTCAATCATGAACAACTTTGTAATCAAGGTGTCTAAATAAATGTAAAGAAAGAAATTACACACACAATTGGAGTTAGAAAAAAGCACAAGAAGGGAGGAAAGTGTCACATGCTCTACAAAATTACATAATTTTAGCCTATATGAGTTGTAGGTCTTATCCTGACACATGGTAAATGCAAAAGGATAAAGCAGGAGACATTAATTCAGTGGGCATCTCTGCTTCTGTCTGAAGCCTCCTAAAAGGTCAAATGCTGTAATCAGCATTTTGACAGGCATCAATAAATGTCTTAAAGACCTGAGTAACTTCAGTGCACTCACTATAGACATACAGTAATGTCCAACATCAGATACAGTGACCACCTAGGTAGTGTTTCCAAAGACAAGTGTGTAATCTAGCAAACAGGACTTTACAATGTCTAAGTTGATGCCAAAGTTTTTGGAGACTTTGTCATGAGTTGCCCCAGCAACCCATTTCTGACCTAAGAAATTGGTTTGGTATGACTGCCCCCTTCACATGAGAATAGCTGCATTTAAAAGCAATGAAACAACAACCACATAGATTGTTGTGATTAAAAGGTTTCCAGAGGTCTCCTGCTGGTTGCACAGTGACACATGGAGAAGGAATCAGAATCTAGAGAGTGAAGAAGATTTTTAAAGCACTTTGCAAATTGCTTCTGAACAAAATACCTTATTATCATAATCACTCTGATTGCCAACTTATAAATTACCATCTGAAACAACAAAGTGTTCCTTAAATGTTTAAAAAACAAAAATCAAGGGGGAGGTCCTTAGCAGAAATTTGCCTGGTATTTAAACATCATAAATTCATATTTATACATCCCCTTCCAGAGTATTACAAGAGCTTCTATTTTTTTCTGCCTACTCTCAGAAACTATGATTTTCTTCCTTTCATTTTTCTTCTTTCCAATGCAGGATTGTTCATTCTCTAACTCAAAGATTCTGCACAGCTTTTCACTCTTATATTCTGAAATCACACCTATATTTTACAAGGCCACTGGCCTCCTGTGACTTTTCTTACTTCACAGAAAACCCAACATGGTTACAGCTTCATTTTCTCTTCTCTGTGCTCATCCAGGGCATAAGTACAAATAAATCTTGCAGCAATCTTTGGGTTCTTCTATGGAGTGTGCACCCAATCTGCAGTCACTGAGTTTCTGCTTTCATGTCCTCTCAGACACTGTGCTGTCAGATTCATGTGACTTCCAGATGGAGCAGTTACCCCTCTCTTCTCTTTCTTCATTGCTTGGTCCCTTCCTCACTCTGACTCTCCATCCCACACTGGAAAGCTAGGTGCTTCCTATTACAAAAATAAATCTGTACTAAACTAATCCAGGGAATCCAGTGGATAATCTCAAGAAAGACTTTCTCTTTAGAAGGAATCCAATTTTATGGCATGAACATTCTAAAAAAGTTTTGTCTTCAACAACGAAGTTGGTCATCCTTCCACTTCAACAAAAGTTGCCATTCTTCTTTTGGTTCTGCTAGATAAACATAATAACAAATTCTGATTCTTTTTACAATGGGAATTTACAGTGATTGATAGGAAGATGGAAAAGGAAAATAAGGTGAATGCTGAGGAAAAAACTATAATAAGGAGAAAATTAATGAAATGGTCTAAAAGTAATTTCATTAAGATTCTTCTCTATGAAGGGCAACAATGATTCCTCTTCTAGATTAAAATAAATAGAAACCCTGGTTTAAAAAAATCTTTGATTTTCATCCATGTATGTGGAATTAGCATGCAGACTTCAAATCAGGATGAGTTGAAAAGGGAAGCTAACCTAGGGAGAAACAATTACATATACATATGAATTCACACACACACACACACATATATCAGTAAAATAAAGTCCTCATTCTCTTAGCTTAGCATTTATAGAGTTGACACAAAGCCAGGAAACCTTAAAGCAAATTATTCATAACTCATTGGTCAAATTCTTAAATCTCCATGAAAGGAAGCTCAATGAATGACATGAGAACTTAGAGGTCTGTCCTGGTTCTACCTCTATAGGGGTTTGCTACTCTCTGTGGAATATTTCAATCTTATTCTTCACTTTTAGTATTACCAACTTTATCTTAGCTTTCTCTTTCCTCCAGGATGTTTGTTTCCTCTTTTTAATATTGCTATACTGTAATTTGTGGGTAGAGCATATATTGGAGAAGCTTATTTGATCACTTACTTTGTCCAAGCTATTTCTTTGGTTCTCTACCTATCTTCTTTTCAGTTTTCACATTGGATAACTCTTAACAAGACTACCCTAAGATTAGTGCAAACTTAAATTCATCCCAAATCTTGAACCTAAGACCATCGATTAGCAGGGTTAGCAACAGAAAAAATTTAACTCTTCCCTATTAACACATATTCCATAGTCATACTTTTCCCACAATAAACCATCATTCCTCTCAATTTCAAGCCTTTACTCATTCTATCACTGCCACCCTAAGGAAACCCTTTTCCGATGCCTGCCCAGTGGGGCCCAACTGTGAAAAATTGTCAGTGCTGCCTGTGTGTGTCTGTCTACTGTCCTGTTGCGTGAACCTTTTGGGAGTGGGCCAAAAAGAGGCTCCAGAAAACTCGCTCTCTCAGAGGCCAATTCTAGGGCGGGAACACCAAGGAACTGCTCCATAACGTGAAAACCAGCTATAAGCAGTACTTTGCAGAAGCCAGGTCCCGTTTGTGATGTCAGACTGGGAAAATCCATGAAACTACGCCTGCCCTTGGGGCCTGACTGTGAAAAATTGTGAGTGCTGCCTGTGTTTGTCTGTCTACTGTCCTGTTGCGTGAACCTCTTGGGAGTGGGCCAAAAAGAGGCTCCAGAAGAGAACTTTGTCTCCACTTCGCTACTCAGCCAGCAGTCCACTCTTTCTAAGAAAAGAACACCATTGCAACAAGAAGAAAAAAATCCCACTAAGAAGTGTGCTGGATCACTGAAGCCCAGCATTTCTCTCCAGACTGTATTCTCTGCTGCATGCTCGGACCTAAGATTTGATCCTGTGTGAGGCTTCATCCACGGAGGACTCCCCTCCCTTGGAGGCAAGTCGACCCATCCAGAAAGGGCAGAACCAGAGGAGTGTGGCTGCTTGCATCATTTAGCCAACGAATACCACCACAACACGTAGAAAAATCCACAATACAAGTGTGACAATGGGGAAACAACGCAGGCCAGCATCAGACATAGAGAATGAAGATGACAATTCTGATGACCAGATAATGAACAACCAACTAATCAACCTCTCAGATAAGGACTTTAGACTAGCAATATGGAAGATGCTCAACGAACTCAAAGAAACCGTGGATCGAGTTGAACAGAACACTAATAAGAACCAAGAAAATATGAAGACAGAAATTACAAAACTCCAAACTGAAATAACATGTCAACTAACAGGCCTGAAAAAGTCAGTAAAGGAAGTGAATGACAAAATGGATAAGCTCTGGGACAGGGTATCAGAAGCTGAGAATAGACTTGGTGCTGTGGAAGATGAGATAAATAGCAATTCCATACAGTGGGAGAGATTGGAAAAAAAACTTAAAGCAAATGAACAGACAATGGAAAAATTAGTCAAAGAATGGGAACAGATGAAAATAGAAGTCTATGATAAGTTCAACAGAAATAACTTAAGAATCTTGAGAGTCCCAGACACCCAGGAAGAAAATTTCCAGGAAGAATCAATGGTCAAGAACATCATTAAAGAGAAACTTCCAAAGCTAAAGAATATATGTGATCAAATCCTGCATGCTTGAAGAGTACCAACCAAAAGAGACCCTAGAAAAAATACCCCAAGACAAATCCTAGTCACAATGATGAATTCCACAGATAGAGACAGAATTCTGAAAACAGCAAGATCAAAAAGGGAAATTACATTCAAGAGAGCATTTTAGATATTTACAGCAGACCTGTCAACAGAAACACTCAAGGCCAGAAAGCAGTGGTGGGATATTGTGACAAGACTGAATGAAATGAATGCTTCCTTCATCTAGAATACTGTACGAGTAAAATTCACTTTCCAGTTTGACAGAAGAATACATGGTTTCACAGACAGAAAACAGCTCAGAAACTTTACAGACTCAAAACCAGTCTTAAGAGAAAAACTGAAAGACCTAATTTAAGACAAGACTAACCAAAAGACACACCAAATTTCAATATAAAGATGGCATTAAATCCCAGGACAATTCTTTCTCTCAACATCAATGGACTAAATGCACCAGTTATGAGACACAAAGTGGCTAAATGGATCAAAAAACTCAATCTAACTTTCTGCTTCCTACAAGAAATGCACCTGAATAGTCAGAACAAACATAGACTCAAAATAAAAGGCTGGAGAAAAATTATCCAAGCAAACAACACTAATAAAAAAGCTGGAGTGGCCATACTAATATCAGGTAATGCAAACTTTATACTCAGGGATGTTGTAAGGGACAAAGATGGACATTTTATATTAATCAAGGGGTATGTAGAGCAGGAAAAAATAACTCTCCTAAACATATATGCAACGAATGAGGGGACAGCAAAACATTTAATACAACTGTTGACAAATCTGAAAAATCATATCAATAACAACACAATAATTGTGGGGGACCTCAACACGGCTTTGTCAACACTGGATAGGTCAATCAGACTGAAACACAACAATAATATACTAGACCTGAAAAGAGAAATGGAAGAAAGAGGCCTAGTGGATATATATAGGACACTCCATTCCCAGAAACCTGAATACACATTCTTCTCCAATGTACATGGGACATTCTCCAGGATAGACTACATGCTGGCACATAAAACATACCTCCATAATATCAAGAGGATAGAAATTTTGCAGACTACCTTCGCTGACCACAAGGCTCTGAAATTATTTGTGAATTCCAAAGGGACACAGAAGAAAAACTTTAACACCTGGAAGTTAAACAGCCTCATAATGAATAACCAGTGGATCCGAGATGAAATCAAGGAGGAAATCAAAAGGTTCCTGGAAACAAATGACAATAAAGACACAAACTATCAGAACTTATGGGACACAACAAAAGCAGTACTGAGAGGAAAATTTATAACTTTGCAAGCACACATCAGGAAGGAAGAAGGAGCTTACCTGAGTAGCTTAATGACACAGCTAATAGAACTAGAAAGTGCTCAACAAAAGGACCAAAAAATAGGGAGACAGAAGAAAATAATAAAGCTGAGAGCAGAAATCAACAAAGTGGAAACCCAAAAAACAATTCAAAAGATTAACGAAAGCAGAAGTTGGTTCTTTGAAAAAATAAACAAGATTGATAGACCACTGGCAAAACTAACAAAGAAAGAGAAAGAGAGAGAGAAACTTGATAACTCGTATTAGGAATGAAAAAAGGAGAGATCACTACTGATATGAGAGAGATTCAAAGGGTAACCAGAAACTACTTTGAGAAAATCTACACCACTAAAAATGAGAACCTGGAAGAAATGGATAAATTCTTGGACTCTTATAATCTTCCACGGTTGAAGGAAGAGGATATAGCATATCTAAACACCCCCATCACTATTGATGAAATTAAAACGGTAATCAAATGTCTGCCCAAAAACAAAAGCCCAGGCCCAGATGGATTCAGTAATGAATTCTTTCAAACTTTCCAAGAGGAACTACTACCAATCCTGGCAAGACTCATGAAATTGAACAAACGGAAACACTTCAATTAGCTTTTATGAAGCCAATATCACCTTAATACCTAAACCAGACAGAGATGTTACGAAAAAAGAAAATTACAGACCAATATCGTTGATGAATACAGATGCAAAGATCCTCAAAAAAATCCTGGCAAATAGGATTCATGCCTCATTAAGAAGATCATCCACTACGATCAAGTATGTTTCATCCCAGGAATGCAAGGATGGTTTAGCATCCGTAAATCTATCAACATAATGCACAACATCAATAACAAGAAAAATAAAAACCACATGATCATACCAATAGATGCAGAGAAAGCATTTGATAAGGTCCAACACCCATTCTTGATCAAAACTCTCAGCAAGATGGGAATGGAAAGAACCTTTCTCAATATAGTTAAGGTCATCTACCACAAGCCAGTGGCAAATATTATATTCAATGGAGAAAAACTAAAAGCCTTACCTCTAAATTCTGGCACAAGACAAGGCTGTCCTCTCTCACCACTCCTATTCAACATAGCACTGGAAGTACTTGCTATAGAGATTAGGCAAGAAAAAAATATCAAGGGAATACAGATAGGAAAGGAAGAAGTCAAGCTCTCACTGTTTGCAGATGACATGATAGTCTAATTAGAAAACCCTAAAGACTCTACCAAAAAGCTCCTAGAAATAATAGACTCATATAGCAAGGTGGCAGGCTACAAAATTAACACACAAAAATCAATGGCCTTTCTATACACCGATAGTAATAAGGAAGAAATGGACATTAAGAAAACAACCCCATTCACAATAGTGCCACACAAACTCAAATATCTTGGAATCAACTTGACTAAAAATGTGAAGGACCTATACAAAGAAAACTATAAAACTCTGCTCCAAGAAATAAGAGAGGACACGTGGAAATGGAAACACATACCTTGCTCATGGATTAGCAGGATTAACATAATCAAAATTTCAGTACTCCCCAAGGCATTATACAGATTTAATGCTATCCCTCTAAAGATACCCATGACATTCTTCAAAGAAGTGGATCAGGCACTCTTAAAATTCATTTGGAACAATAAACACCCTAGAATAGCTACAGCAATTATTGGGGAAAAGAATATGGGAGGAATTACTTTCCCCAATTTTAAACTTTACTACAAAGCAATAGTTATCAAAACAGCATGTTATTGGAATAAGGACAGGCCCTCAGATCAGTGGAATAGGCTTGAATACTCAGAAAATGTTCCCTAGACATACAATCACCTAATGTTTGATAAAGGAGCAAGAAATCCTAAATGGAGCAAAGAAAGCCTCTTCAACAAGTGGTGTTGGCACAATTGGATAGCCACTTGCAAAAAATTGAACTTAGACCCCCAGCTCACATCATGTACGAAGGTAAAATCCAAATAGATTAAAGACCTCGATATCAGACCCGAAACCATAAAATATATAGAACAACACATAGGCAAAACAATCCAGGACATTGAGACTACAGTCATGTTCAAGGAGGAAACTGTACTCTCCAAGCAAGTGAAAGCAGAGATTAACAGATGGGAATATATTAAGCTGAGAAGCTTCTGCACCTCAAAGGAAATAGCGCCCAGGATACAAGAGCCCCCCACTGAGTGGGAGAAACTATTCACCCAATACCCATCAGATAAGGGGCTAATCTCCAAAATATACAAGGCACTGACAGAACTTTACAAGAAGAAAACATCTAATCCCATCAAAAAAATGGGGAGAAGAAATGGACAGACACATTGACAAAGAAGAAATACAAATGGCCAAAATACACATGAAAAAATTCTCCACATCACTAATCATCAGGGAGATGCAAATCAGAACAACTATGAGGTACCACCTCACACCACAGAGAATGGCACACATCACAAAGAATGAGAATAAACAGTGTTGGCGGGGATGTGAAGAGAAAGGAACTCTTATCCACTGCTGGTGGGAATGCAGTATAGTTGAACCTTTATGGAAAGCGATATGGAGATTCCTCCAAAAACTGGAAATCGAGCTCCCATACGATCCAGCTATACCACTCCTAGGAATATACCCTAGGAACACAAAAATACAATACAAAAACCCCTTCCTTACACCTATATTCATTGCAGCACTATTTACCATAGCAAGACTCTGGAAACAGCCAAGATACCCTTCAACAGACGAATGGCTAAAGAAACTGTGGTACATATACACAATGGAATATTATGCAGCTGTCAGGAGAGATGAAGTCATGAAATTTTCTTATACATGGATGTTCACGGAATCTATCATGCTGAGTGAAATAAGTCAGAGAGAGAGAAAAATATAGAATGGTCTCACTCATCTATGGGTTTTAAGAAAAATGAAAGACATTCTTGCAATAATAATTTTCAGACACAAAAGAGAAAAGAGCTGAAAGTTACAGCTCACCTCAGGAAGCTCACCACAAAGAGTGATGAGTTTAGTTAGAGAAATAACTACATTTTGAACTGTCCTAATAATGAGAGTGTATGAGGGGAATGGAAAGCCTGTCTAGAGTATAAGCAGGGGTCGGGTCGGGAGGAGGGAGATTTGGGACAGTGGTGATGGAAACGTTGCACTGGTGATGGGTGGTGTTCTTTACATGACTGAAACCCAAACACAATCATGTATGTAATCACTGTGTAAATAATATATATATATGTATATATAAAAAAGAAACCCTTTTCCCTTCTTTAACTATCTGTTCTCTGTAGTGAAGCATGATTCCAATCATCTTCACACATCATTTCCTGGTCATTACATCTTTAACCAACTGCCCAAAACATACCACTTACTGTTAAGAAGTCAATGACTTTTGCACCTAACACTGAAAACAGTGGTTAGACTCTAGTCTGTAGCACCACTAGGTTTTTCCTGAGAAACACATTAATTACAAAAAGATTAAAAACATATGATATTCATACTATAGTGCCAAAAGTGGCATAGCATATAGGGAGTTTGCTTTGCATGTTGCTTACCCAAGTTCAATCTCCAGCACTTCATATGATCACCTGAGCACATTCAGGAATGATCTCTGAGTGCAGTATGAGGAGTTAACCCTGATATGACTCAAAAATAAAAAACCATCAAAAAGAGATGCCCATAAAATGTGGTTATTTTTACAATATGAAAAATATTTAAATAAACATTGGTATATAATGGTGGCCATTCTCTGTGTACTTCTCAGGAAGGAGAATATACCTGGTTAAAATAAAAAGAAAAAATCAATTTTCTCTTCTAGAAATGAAACCACTGGACACGCTTTGATCAGAAACTTAAAGATAAGAGTTACCAAATTATTAAGAACACAAAGCCATTAGAGTCTCTGGGAAAAAGGGAAAAAAAGTTTGATTCTTAGGCTTCCTCCCTATACCATGTATTTTCCACTCACTATCTTCTAAGGGTCTGAGGTATTTGATTAGGCTCACTTATCACTCTCGCATTCCCTGCACTCTTGATCAATTAAAAATGAACAAAGAAAATTAATTTTAGCTAAAGTTCTCTTTATCCCCAGTACTACCCTAATCCATGGACACAGAAATTGGCCATTAAAGAGTGATACAACAAAATTTTGTTGATGTGTAATTACAACAAATAAAAAATTTCAAATCAATTTAATATTCACATAACAAAGGTCAAATTCACTGTATGTTACAACAGATATTTAAACACTATATATGCCAATACTATCTTCTAAGTTTTCTAAATTAATTACTTTTCCATTCACTGACCTCTAATGACTTCAACTTCCTTGCTATTCATCCAATTTTCTAGGCATTCTCATGAATAATTAAACTTATTCTTGTTTATCTATCACTAGACAAATCTGGATAGTATTTTGGATAGTATTTTCTCTCTAGCCTTCCAGGTCACTGGCCTTGCATTTATGATACATGCTCGGCTTCTATGAACTTCTATAGACAATGTCATCAATTCCTCTTTAACTTTCTGTTTCTGGTTGGTTTAATATAATTTATTGGCAAGAATAAGAGATTGGGGGAATATATAATATCTCATGCCTCTGCTCTCTGCCTACCAGCCATAGTTTGGCTGTGACTATGATTCTCCATTCAAGGTAACAACTCCTTCTGTGAAAATGTTCTTTGAAACTACAACTTTTATTAGGCACATTCAAACATTGGGGTTTGAATCACTTCCTACAAAGCTCTTTTTGAGGACTTTACCATCTTCCATAAATTCCTTTAATTTTATCATTTCTTGGGAAAATTCCTTTTCAGTAAACTTTCTTTTTTTTTTAATTTATTTAAACACCTTAATTACATACATGATTGTGTTTGGGTTTCAGTCATGTAAAGAACACCACCCATCACCAGTGCAACATTCCCATCACCAATGTTCCAAGTCTCCCTTCGCCCCACCCGACCCCCGCCTGTACTCTAGACAGGCTCTCCATTTTCCTCATACATTCTCATTATTAGGACAGTTCAAAATGTAGTTATTTCCCTAACTAAACTCATCACTCTTTGTGGTGAGCTTCCTGAGGTGAGCTGGAACTTCCAGCTCTTTTCTCTTTTGTGTCTGAAAATTATTATTACAAGGGTGTCTTTCATTTTTCTTAAAACCCATAGATGAGTGAGACCATTCTGCGTTTTTCTCTCTCTCTCTGACTTATTTCACTCAGCATAATAGATTCCATGTACATCCATGTATAGGAAAATTTCATGACTTCATCTCTCCTGACAGCTGCATAATATTCCATTGTGTATATGTACCACAGTTTCTTTAGCCATTCGTCTGTTGAAGGGCATCTTGGTTGTTTCCAGAGTCTTGCTATGGTAAATAGTGCTGCAATGAATATAGGTGTAAGGAAGGGGTTTTTGTATTGTATTTTTGTGTTCCTAGGGTATATTCCTAGGAGTGGTATAGCTGGATCGTATGGGAGCTCGATTTCCAGTTTTTGGAGGAATCTCCATATCGCTTTCCATAAAGGTTGAACTAGACAGCATTCCCACCAGCAGTGGATAAGAGTTCCTTTCTCTCCACATCCCCGCCAACACTGTTTATTCTCATTCTTTGTGATGTGTGCCATTCTCTGGGGTGTGAGGTGGTATCTCATCGTTGTTTTGATTTGCATCTCCCTGATGATTAGTGATGTGGAACATTTTTTCATGTGTCTTTTGGCCATGTGTATTTCTTCTTTGTCAAAGTGTCTGTTCATTTCTTCTCCCCATATTTTGATGGGGTTAGATGTTTTTTTCTTGTAAAGTTCAGTCAGTGCCTTGTATATTTTGGAGATTAACCCCTTATCTGATGGGTATTGGGTGAATAGTTTCTCCCACTCAGTGGGTGGCTCTTGTATCCTGGGCACTATTTCCTTTGAGGTGCAGAAGCTTCTCAGCTTAATATATTCCCATCTGTTAATCTCTGCTTTCACTTGCTTGGAGAGTGCAGTTTCCTCCTTGAAGATGCCTGTAATGTCCTGGAGTGTTTTGCCTATGTGCTGTTCTATATATCTTATGGTTTTGGGGCTGATATCGAGGTCTTTAATCCATTTGGATTTTACCTTTGTACATGATGTTAGCTGGGGGTCTAAGTTTAATTTTTTGCAAGTGGCTATCCAATTGTGCCAACACCACTTGTTGAAGAGGCTTTCCCTGCTCCATTTAGGATTTCCTGCTCCGTTATCAAAAATTAGGTGGTTGTATCTCTGGGGAACATTTTCTGAGTATTCAAGCCTATTCCACTGATCTGAGGACCTATCCTTATTCCAATACCATGCTGTTTTGATAACTGTTGCTTTGTAGTACAGTTTAAAGTTGGGGAAAGTAATTCCTCCCATATTCTTTTTCCCAATGATTGCTTTAGCTATTCGAGGGTGTTTATTGTTCCAAATGAATTTCAAAAGTGTCTGATCCACTTCTTTGAAGAATGTCATGGGTATCTTTAGAGGGATGGCATTAAATCTGTATAATGCCTTGGGGAGTATTGAAATTTTGATGATGTTAATCCTGCCAATCCATGAGCAGGGTATGCGTTTCCATTTCCGTGTGTCCTCTCTTATTTCTTGGAGCAGAGTTTTATAGTTTTCTTTGTATAGGTCCTTCACATATTTAGTCAAGTTGATTCTAAGATATTTGAGTTTGTGTGGCACTATTGTGAATGGGGTTGTTTTCTTAATGTCCATTTCATCCTTATTACTATTGGTATATAGAAAGGCCATTGATTTTTGTGTGTTAATTTTGTAGCCTGCCACCTTGCTATATGAGACTATTGTTTCTAGAATCTTTTTGATAGAGTCTTTAGGGTTTTCTAAGTAGAGTATCATGTCATCTGCAAACAGTGAGAGCTTGACTTCTTCCTTTCCTATCTGGATTCCCTTGATATCCTTTTCTTGCCTAATCGCTATAGCAAGTACTTCCAGTGCTATGTTGAATAGGAGTGGTGAGAGAGGACAGCCTTGTCTTGTGCCAGAATTTAGAGGGAAGGCTTTCAGTTTTTCTCCATTGAGGATAATATTTGCCACTGGCTTGTGGTAGATGGCCTTCACTATATTGAGAAAGGTTCCCTCCATTCCCATCTTGCTGAGAGTTTTGATCAAGAATGGGTGTTGGACCTTATCAAATGCTTTCTCTGCATCTATTGATATGATCATGTGGTTTTTATTTTTCTTGTTATTGATGTTGTGTATTATGTTGATAGATTTACGGATGTTAAACCAGCCTTGCATTCCTGGGATGAAACCTACTTGATCGTAGTGGATGATCTTCTTAACGAGGCATTGAATCCTATTTGCCAGGATTTTGTTGAGGATCTTTGCATCTGCATTCATCAGTGATATTGGTCTGTAATTTTCTTTTTTGGTAGCGTCTCTGTCTGGTTTAGGTATCAAGGTGATATTGGCTTCATAAAAGCTATTTGGAAGTGTTTCTGTTTGTTCAATTTCATGAAAGAGTCTTGTCAAGATTGGCAGTAGTTCCTCTTGGAAAGTTTGATAGAATTCATTAGTGAATCCATCTGGACCTGGGCTTTTGTTTTTTGGCAGACATTTGATTACTGTTTTAATTTCATCAATGGTGATGGGGGTGTTTAGATATGCTACATCCTCTTCCTTCAACCGTGGAAGATTATAAGAGTCCAAGAATTTATCCATTTCTTCCAGGTTCTCATTTTTAGTGGCGTAGAGTTTTTCAAAGTAGTTTCTGATTACCCTTTGAATCTCTGTCATATCAGTAGTGATCTCTCCTTTTTCATTCCTGATACGAGTTATCAAGTTTCTCTCTCTCTTTCTTTGTTAGGTTTGCCAGTGGTCTATCAATCTTGTTTATTTTTTCAAAGAACCAACTTCTGCTTTCGTTGATCTTTCGGATTGTTTTTTGAGTTTCCACTTCGTTGATTTCTGCTCTCAGCTTTGTTATTTCCTTCTGTCTTCCTATTCTTGGGTCCTTTTGTTGAGCATTTTCTAGTTCTATTAGCTGTGTCATTAAGCTACTCAGGTAAGCTCCTTCTTCCTTCCTGATGTGTGCTTGCAAAGCTATAAATTTTCCTCTCAGTACTGCTTTTGCTGTGTCCCATAAGTTCTGAGAGTTTGTGTCTTTATTGTCATTTGTTTCCAGGAACCTTTTGATTTCCTCCTTGATTTCATCTCGGATCCACTGGTTATTCAGTATGAGGCTGTTTAACTTCCAGGTGTTAAAGTGTTTCTTCTGAGTCCCTTTGGAGTTCACAAATAATTTCAGAGCCTTGTGGTCAGCGAAGGTAGTCGGCAAAATTTCTATCCTCTTGATCTTATGGAGGTATGTTTTATGTGCCAGCATGTAGTCTATCCTGGAGAATGTCCCATGTACATTGGAGAAGAATGTGTATCCAGGTTTCTGGGGATGGAGTGTCCTATATATATCCACTAGGCCTCTTTCTTCCATTTCTCTCCTCAGGTCTAGTATATTCTTGTTGGGTTTCAGTCTGGTTGACCTGTCCAGTGTTGATAAAGCCGTGTTAAGGTCCCCCACAATTATTGTGTTGTTGTTGATATTATTTTTCAGATTTGTCAACAGTTGTATTAAATATTTTGCTGGCCCCTCATTTGGTGCATATATGTTTAGGAGAGTGAATTCTTCCTGCTCTACGTACCCCTTGATTAATATAAAATGTCCGTCTTTGTCCCTTACAACCTTCCTGAGTATAAAGTTTGCATTATCTGATATTAGTATGGCCACTCTAGCTTTTTTATGGGTGTTGTTTGCTTGGATAATTTTTCTCCAGCCTTTTATTTTGAGTCTATGTTTGTTCTGACTATTCAGGTGCATTTCTTGTAGGCAGCAGAAGGTTGGATTGAGTTTTTTGATCCATTTAGCCACTCTGTGTCTCTTGACTGGTGCATTTAGTCCATTGACGTTGAGAGAAAGAATTGTCCTGGGATTTAATGCCATCTTTATTTCAAAATTTGGTGTGTCTTTTTGGGTAGTCTTGTCTTAGATTACGTCTTTCAGTTTTTCTCTTAAGACTGGTTTTGTGTCTGTGAAGTTTCTGAGCTGTTTTTTGTCTGTGAAACCATGTATTCTTCCATCAAACCGGAAAGTGAGTTTTGCTGGGTATAGTATTCTGGGTGAAGCATTCATTTCATTCAGTCTTGTCACAATATCCCACCACTGCTTTCTGGCATTGAGTGTTTCTGGTGACAGGTCTGCTGTAAATCTCAGGGAAGCTTGCTTGAACGTGATTTCCCCTTTTGATCTTGCTGTTTTCAGAATTCTGTCTCTATCTGTGGGATTTGTCATTGTGACTAGGATGTGTCTTGGGGTGGTTTTTCTGGGGTCTCTTTTGGTTGGTACTCTTCGGGCATGCAGGATCTGATCACATATATTCTTTAGCTCTGGAAGTTTCTCTTTAATGATGTTCTTGACCATTGATTCTTCCTGGAAATTTTCTTCCTGGGTGTCTGGGACTCTCATGATTCTTAAGTTATTTCTGTTGATCTTATCATAGACTTCTATTTTCGTCTGTTCCCATTCTTTGACTAATTTTTCCATTGTCTGCTCATTTGCTTTAAGTTTTTTGTCCAATCTCTCCTGCTGTATGGAATTGTTATGTATCTCATCTTCCACAGCACCAAGTCTATTCTCAGCTTCTGATACCCTGTCCCAGAGCTTATCCATTTTGTCATTCACTTCGTTTACTGACTTTTTCAGTCCTGTTAGTTGACATGTTATTTCAGTTTGGAGTTTTGTGATTTCTGCCTTCATATTTTCTTGGTTCTTATTAGTGTTCTGTTCAACTCGATCCATGGTTTCTTGGAGTCTGTTGAGCATCTTCCATATTGCTAGTCTAAAGTCCTTATCTGAGAGGTTGATTAGTTGGTCAGTCGTTATCTGGTCCTCAGAATTGTCATCTTCATTCTCTATGTCTGATGCTGGCCTGCGTTGTTTCCCCATTGTCACACTTGTATTGTGGGTTTTTCTACGTGTTGTGGTGGTATTTATTGTCTATATGATGTAGGCAGCACACTCCTCTGGCTCCTCCCTTTCTGGATGGGCTGACTTGCCTCTAAGTGAGGGGAGTCCTCCGTGGATGAAGCCTCACACTGGGTCAAATCTTAGGCCCGAGCATGCAACAGTCTAGAGAGAAATGTTTGCTTCTGTGATATAGCGCCGTTCTTAGTGTGATTTTTTCCTTCTTGTTGCAATGGAGTTCTTTCCTTAGAAAGAGTGCACGGCCGCGTAGCGAAGCGAAGCGGCCGTGCTCCTCTGGAGCCTCTTTTTGCCCCACTCGCAAGAGTTTCACGCAAGAGGACAGTAGACAGACATAGACAGGTCACACTCACAGTCTTTCACAGTTGAGCCCCACTGGGCCGGTGTACTTTCGCGGATTTTCCCCGCCTGGTGTCACACACAGGGAGCCGGCTTTTGCAAAGCTTAGCCGGTTTTTATGCTCTGAAGTCCCTCCCTGAAAATGGCGTCTGGGCGAGCGAGGTTTCTGGAGCCTCTCCTTGCCCCACTCGCAAGAGTTTCATGCAAGAGGACAGTAGACAGACATAGACAGGTCACACTCCCAGTCTTTCACAGTTGAGCCCCACTGGGCCGGTGTACTTTCGCGGATTTTCCCCGCCTGGTGTCACACACAGGGAGCCGGCTTTTGCAAAGCTTAGCTGGTTTTTATGCTCTGAAGTCCCTCCCTGAAAATGGCGTCTGGGCGAGCGAGGTTTCTGGAGCCTCTCCTTGCCCCACTCGCAAGAGTTTCATGCAAGAGGACAGTAGACAGACATAGACAGGTCACACTCCCAGTCTTTCACAGTTGAGCCCCACTGGGCCGGTGTACTTTCGCGGATTTTCCCTGCCTGGTGTCACACACAGGGAGCCGGCTTTTGCAAAGCTTAGCCGGTTTTTATGCTCTGAAGTCCCTCCCTGAAAATGGCGTCTGGGCGAACGAGGTTTCTGGAGCCTCTCCTTGCCCCACTCGCAAGAGTTTCACGCAAGAGGACAGTAGACAGACATAGACAGGTCACACTCACAGTCTTTCACAGTTGAGCCCCACTGGGCCGGTGTACTTTCGCAGATTTTCCCCGCCTGGTGTCACACACAGGGAGCCGGCTTTTGCAAAGCTTAGCCGGTTTTTATGCTCTGAAGTCCCTCCCTGAAAATGGCGTCTGGGCGAGCGAGGTTTCTGGAGCCTCTCCTTGCCCCACTCGCAAGAGTTTCACGCAAGAGGACAGTAGACAGACATAGACAGGCCACACTCACAGTCTTTCACAGTTGAGCCCCACTGGGCCGGTGTACTTTCGCGGATTTTCCCCGCCTGGTGTCACACCTTCAGTAAACTTTCTTAAGAAACTCTTTGAGCTATTTCTTGCAGAGGCTCTTCATAATATGCCTTCTTCAACTCCTTATAAAAATGAAATTTTCTCCTGAGATTGTCTTTTGCCACTCTATTAAAACTAATTCTGTGAAATAGTTTACATAATCTAATTTATTTAATTTTCAGTTCTATAAGTAATGGTAGGTTTTGAGACTGAGCATACATGAATGGAAAATATTGTCAGCTTGTCTCTATTTGCCATGAGAATAGATAATATGAGAACAATGGAGAGCAAGCAAATTTAAGCAGGACTTCGGGGATATTTGAAAACCTGAAAATTGCAGGCTGAAAGGAATGTAAAAAAGATTCTATGAAATAAAATTTCTGGGGAGTAACAGTTAAGCCAGAAACTTCACTCCAATATGACAGGAGGCTCAACGAAGAAATGTCTTCCACTTGGAAAGAACTCATAAATGTACATGTACAAGTTATTCACAGAAGCATCCTGTAAACCTACTTTATTGAGATTTCAGGCTGGAAAAGGGAGCCCTTTCAAAGAGTTTAATGGTTTAGATCAGTGTTTTTCAATCTTTTTGTGCAAAGGCACACTTTTTTCATGAAAAATATCATGAGACATACCACCATTAGAAAATTAAAAAAAAATTTTAACTCTTTGCTTACATTGACTATAAAGTAATTCTCTTGAATAGGAATCAAATAAACACAAAACTTATTTTATAATTACTTTATTATGAAATAACAAAGTATTTTATAATTGTTTATATTTTTGTTTACTTAGTGCGAAACCTGGGCCTGTTTGGCTGAACACAAAGCTGGTATTCTGGCAGGAATCGATGAAAAACACACCCGTAGCTCTTCATCAAAAGCTCTCAGTCTCTCTCTCTCTCTCTCTCTCTCTCTCTCTCTCTCTCTCTCTCTCTCTCTCTCTCTCTCTCTGTCTTTAGTTTTTATAGGCTGTAGCATGCGCTTCGGCTCACAAATAAACTAATCATGCCGAAGCCGCATGTTACGGATGGAATTGGAATTTTTCTTACGGCACACTAAACAGTATCTCACGGCACATTAGTGTGCCACGGCACAGTGGTTGAAAAACGCTGGTTTAGATGACGTTACTTGCATTCCTGAGGAAAATTACAGAGCCCACTTAGTACCTCAAAAATTGAGAAATGCAGATCAGAGACACATCTCCCTGAGTATGTGATAAATTTTAAAATTTAAAATCTCACCTCTGCTCATACATCAATCAAAAAAGGGATTTCAGAGCTGTAGAGATAGAACAACAGGTAGGGTGTTTGCATGTGGTACTGAGCCCCATCACAAGTAGTTCCTGAGGGAAGTGTCAGGAAAAAGCCCTGACCACTGATGGATATGCCCCCAAAAGGAACAATTAGAAGATAAACAATGATACCAGGTCCCTTCTAGAGCGCAAAAAAGATACTTAAGTTACTTTATTTTTCTCTCTTCCCCCTACCCCTCTTCATGTCCCTCTCCCTCCCCTTGCCTCCTGTCTCACAAACACACACACCTCCCCCCCCCCCCATCTATCACTCTCCCTCTTCCCTGTAAAGTACAGAATCTGGGGTACTTCAAAAAGTGAGAGAGCAGAATCTGTAAAAATTCCTGGCAATAAAGATATTCACAGATTAAAAATATTAACGATAACTTCCCTCTAATTTTAAACGGGTCTTGTCTTAAGAACCACTCTAGTCTTCCATATGTAATATAAACCAAATACAAACTCAAAAGATCAAATCATTTAAGAAATATCAAAAGAAGTGGCAAAATCATTTGACCTAGCCTGAGTTCCTTCTTGTGTTCATCTCAGACCAGACCAAGATACTCAAGAAATACTCAAGAATTCACCCATGCATTCACTTACCCACCTACTTCAACTAAGAGTTACTCAATGTTCTTCATGTCAGGTACACCGATGAGCTATGCAGTGGAAGACAAATAGATATAAACTCTGACTTCAAAAAGTTAGTTGGAATACATACAGATCAATTATAGTCACAAGTGTTCTCTATTCTCTTAAAACAAATAGTGACAAATTATAAAAAGATAAAAATATATCACATGCTGGTTTTATCTACACTTTACCTTCTGATAACTCTACCTCTGCCCCTATTTATATATTCCCCTGCTTGCTCTGACTTTGCAAGTAGTCAGTGAACCCAGGGGTAGCCGGCCATAAAGGAGATTGGTTTTATTCCAAGTGTTTGTACATCTCTCAAATTAGGTTCCTCAGGGCAAATAGAATAAGCCATGGATGAGTTGATATTGAAAAAATGAACTATTGTTCTACTAAGATTGTGGCAAATGGAATATAGATAGAACCTATCATGGGACCACCCAGTGGGAAGAACCTGCAAAGAATGAACACAGAGAATTAACACAAAAGGAAGCCAAGCTTGGGTTTAAAAAAAGACAGATTTGGGGGTCAGAGAGAAGGTAGATCAAGCTGGATGCATGGCTTGTATGTTTCCAACACAGATTTCATCTCTAGCACCACATTTGATGCCTGGAGCACTGCCACAACTATCCCTGAGCACAGAGTCTGCAGTAAGCCCTAAGCATCATTGATGCTTAAGTCACTAAACCATCATTGATCTAAAAGTCAATAAATAAATAAGTAAAAAAAATAGAGAGAGTACTAGATGGACTTCACAACTTAAATCTAACCATCCATGAACTGCTTAGTTTTAGGAGTCAAGAACCCTTTATTAGGGTGTATCAGTTAAGTTTGGTCAATACTGTGACCAATACTGTTTGAAGGGCATGGCAGAAATGGCAAAAAAGAAAAGAGAGCTCATTATTTTAGGTAACAAGGATTCTAAGTTGGTAACATCAAGTAAGAAGTCAGAGGAAGGATGAAAATGGCCCTAGCATTGACTAGATGACAGGAAAGTCTTGTCATGTTTATAAGCAATTACAAGTCACAAAAAATCTACTTCCTTATGTCAAGCTCTATCCCCTTATTCCTGCCATTTCTGTAACTTGGGTTAATCATTCCTCTGCTGTCACATTTTTAATTTACCAAAAAGGAGTCGCATGACTCAACACTCTCTGTGGGTCAGAAAGTTAATCTGAGTGAACATCAAAATGGATGCATGGCTGACCCTGTGCCTTAATTACAGCATAGATGGCTCCATGGAGTAGGTGCTTAGCAGGTCAATGTATTTTTAAAGCCTAAAGGAAGGACAAATAAAAGTGAGAAGGGTGGCCTAATCCATCTGCAGCTATGGTCAAAGACAGTAGTAACCTTCATCACTTGTGCAGTCTTTAAAATCTGCTGACACTAGAGAGAAGCAAGTATGCTGTACAAAAAGCATAGGGATGTTTGGTATGTATGAGGCAAGGTTTCTTTTAGATTGAAAATAAATGTTTCTGTCCTGTCAGATTATAACACCTGCACACATGTGCTCCGCGCATGCACACACACACACACAAACACACACACACACACACACACACACCATTTTATTTCTCAGATTACTCAGTTTGACTGAGTTACACCAAATGCCCAAAAGGCTTAATTACTCCCTATCTGGGGAGAATAGAGGAATGGCCTAGGACAGTGTCTCCAAACAGACTAAAATACTGGTGCAGCTGGATAGAGGAAGCCAATGCCATCCTTCCTGCTCACTTGCTTAACTGTCCCAGGTGAGCCAGGATTAGACTTACATATCTGTGCTGATTGATGGCTTTCCTGGTCCTAATAAACACCTTTTCTTTCTTCTAGCATCTCTAACTGCCCTTCAATAATACCCCTCCTTATCTAGGAGGTTCCCACATTGCAGAAAGTGTGAGGAAAATCTCAAGATTAACATCTGTCCAGTGCCCCCCCTCTTTTTCTCTATAACCCTCCTGGTGTCCTAGATGGAGAAAGATAGATATAGGCTATCACTCTTCCCACTTGGCCTCCAGAGGGCAGGTGCTAACTAGCTCCTTAATGCTGGGGAACAAATGAGAGCTCCCAAAGTGCAAAGACCCTGCTTCCCCTCATTTCCACAGCAGCTGTCAAGCCCCACATGCCTTTTTGGGAGGTAACGAGCTGTCTGGCTTCGGCACCATCCCACATCTCCAGAATATAAATCATAGGAGCTCTCCTGCCCGAGCAAAACAATTAAGATGAAATACCAGGATTACCTTTGCCACATTTACAAATATATCCAGCTCCCATGTGTCTCTCCCAACAATTTATACATTCACAGATTCAAGCTGTTCAAATGAACAGGGTTTTTTTTTTTTTCCTTAATAGACTAATTCATGGTTCTTAGGTTGGCCTGAGCTGTTTATAGTTAAAAGTCAGGGCTACTAGTAATACCTCATCAGAAAAACTCATGTCCTGAAGAGAGGAGTCAGTGTTTGTGGAAGGGAAGAGGGGTGTTGTATTCTACCAAAATCAAGGCGTGGCTCCTATGATCAATGCAAAAGATAGACAAAGTGTAAACCCTTTGTGTCATATCTACTTTTATTGGATTATGCCTTCATTAGACCCGACTATATGAAACAGGCACTAATAGGTATATAATAATGACCATATGATTCTCAGATAGGGGTGATTCTGTTTTCTCTGTAGAAATCTTTGGTTGTAACACAAGAATGGGAGCACAGGCTCTATGGGCTTCTACTAGGTGGAGAATGGAAATGAACATCCTGCAAAACTATGATTTTGTGCAAAATTCCTATAGCATGAGGTTGAGAAATGTTTCAAATAGCTCAATACACATTGACTTTTCTCAAATGTTATTTCATGTACTACACAAAGAGATTAGGAGGGGATTAGAGAAACAGAGACAGAGACAAGGTCCACCTAAGGCAACTTATTGCATCTTCATCTCACCTGTACCTCCAACAAATTGAGAGAAACAGCAGAAAGAAGACTGTACAAAACAAGCCATGCACCCTTATACATTCCACTTCAAGACTGTTTCCTCCTCTATAAAATGTGAACCAAAACATGATGGTCAACATGTGACATGGGTTACAACACTCAACAGAGGTGGTGAATTGAAAGCTCACTGGAGTGTAAGGGTATTAATTTGTTTTTGGCCAGACGCAGCAATGTTCAGGGGCTATTCCTGGCTCTGAGCTCAGAGATGTTACCCTAGATGTTGTCAAGGGAACATATGTGGTACTGAGGATTGAACTGATGTTGGAAACTATCAGAAAGGTCTCTTAGCCCTTGTGCTATCTCTAAGCCCAGTGTCAGGTGCTTTAAGTTGTAGTTAGGAGTGAGAACAAAAATAACACTGTGCTGGCACATGAATTTCTGTTTAAAGGAGCACTCTCTCTAACCTCCTGCTCTTCCTATGGTATTTTGAAATAAAAAATAAAAATCCTTCGGTGACCCAGTTTAAGCAGAAGAATCATAAGATTCCAGGAAATTGAAATTACTCTGTAGAAGACAATGGGAAAAGGGGATGAGGAATGCTATTCCTCAGCTGGTGGAATCAGATGGAGGAACTTCAAAAAGAAGGGAGCCTACAGAATGTCCAAGGAAAGAATGCAAACTTTTTTAGATGAGCTTGTCCAAAGGTATATAATATAAACCAATCTGTTGCATTGTCCTCAGGTTCTTCTGAATGCTTTGGGACAATGTGTG